>NC_044501.1:207885-300385 GCF_902362185.1 Chanos chanos | reverse complement strand
ACACACACACACACACACACACACACATTCAACATCCACTCACACACTCACACACATGTGGGGGTGTTGTGGGTGGAGAGAGTGGGGTGTGGGTGGAGAGAGTGGGGTTGTGGGTGGAGAGAGTGGGTGGAGAGAGTGGGGTTTTTTGGTGGAGAGAGTGGGGGTATGGGTGAACAGAGTGGGTGTTGTGGGTGGAGAGAGTGGGGTGTGGGTGGAGAGAGTGGGATTTTGGGTGGAGAGAGTGGGGGTTTTGGGTGGAGAGAGTGGGGTGTGGGTGGAGAGAGTGGGGGTATGGGTGAACAGAGTGGGTGTTGTGGGTGGAGAGAGTGGGGTGTGGGTGGAGAGAGTGGGGTTTTGGGTGGAGAGAGTGGGGGTTTTGGGTGGAGAGAGTGGGGTGTGGGTGGAGAGAGTGGGCGTTGTGGGTGGAGAGAGTGGGGGTTGTGGGTGGAGAGAGTGGGGGTGTGGGTGGAGAGAGTGGGGTTTTGGGTGGAGAGAGTGGGGTGTGGGTGGAGAGAGTGGGGTGTGGGTGGAGAGAGTGGGGGTTGTGGGTGGAGAGAGTGGGTGTTGTGGGTGGAGAAGGTGGGGGGGTGGGTGGAGAGAGTGGGGGTTGTGGGTGGAGAAGGTGGGGGGTGTGGGTGGAGAGAGTGGGGGTTGTGGGTGGAGAGAGTGGGGGTGTGGGTGGACAGAGTGGGTGTTGTGGGTGGAGAAGGTGGGGTGTGGGTGGAGAAGGTGGGGTGTGGGTGGAGAGAGTGGGGGTTGTGGGTGGAGAAGGTGGGGGTTGTGGGTGGAGAGAGTGGGTGTTGTGGGTGGAGAGAGTGGGGTGTGGGTGGACAGAGTGTGGGTTTTTGGTTGGAGAGAGTGGGGGTGTGGGTGGAGAGAGTGGTGGTTGTGGGTGGAGAGAGTGGGGGTGTGGGTGGAGAGAGTGGGGTGTGGGTGGAGAGAGTGGGGGTTGTGGGTGGAGAATGTGGTGGTTGTGGGTGGAGAGAGTGGGGTGTGGGTGGACAGAGCGGGGGTTTTTGGTGGACAGAGTGGGTGTTGTGGGTGGAGAGAGTGGGGGTGTGGGTGGAGAGAGTGGGGTGTGGGTGGACAGAGTGGGGGTGTGGGTGGAGAGAGTGGGGGTGTGGGTGGAGAGAGTGGAGGCGTCTTTAATAACCTCTCTCTGGCACTCAGGAGACTGATGTAAACTTCATGGCCTGGCCATCGCACTCCTCACTGAGAGAACTGGCCCTCATTCATCAAACTGACACCTTCTCTCCCTCTCGCTCCCCTCTCCCTCTCTCTCTCTCTCTCCCCTCTCCCTTTCTCTCTCTCTCTCCCCTCTCCCTCTCTCGCTCTCCCCTCTCCCTTTCTCTCTCTCACTGTGTGTCTCATTGTTTTCCTCTCTCGGTCTTTCAGATCAGCACATTGCCAAGCTGTTTTCTCTCCATAACTCAGAGAGAATGAGACATAAAAATGTAGACAAATACAAACACAGAACCATCTACACAGACATACAGACATACAGACACGCAGACATACAGACATACAGGTATACAGACATACAGACATACAGGTATACAGACATACAGACACGCAGACATACAGACACGCAGACATACAGACATACAGGTATACAGACATACAGACACGCAGACATACAGACATACAGGTATATAGACATACAGACACGCAGACATACAGGTATACAGACATACAGACACACAGACATACAGACACGCAGACATACAGACATACAGGTATACAGACACGCAGACATACACATATACAGACATACACATATACAGACATACAGATATAGAGACATACAGATACACAGACATACAGATACACAGACATACACATATACAGACATACACATATACAGACATACAGGTATACAGACATACAGATACACAGACATACAGACATACAGATACACAGACATACAGGTGGTGATTAGTGTTAAGACTGAGTTCAGACATTATGTGTTAAGGTGGTGATTAGTGTTAAGAATGAGGTTCAGACATTATGTGTTAAGGTGATAATTGGTGTTAAGGTTAAGTTCAACCAGTATGTGTTAGGGTGGGGATTAGTGTTAAGGTTAAGATTAAACATAATGTGTTAGGGTGGTGATTAGTGTTCAGGTTAAGATTAAACGTAATGTGTTAGGGTGGTGATTAGTGTTAAGGTTAAGTTCAGACATTATGTGTTAGGGTGGAGTTTCAAAACTGAAATACTGAGGCCTCTAAGATAACATTATTCAGGTTCGCCGCCTGGGAGAATTCACGTAAATGACCCTTCGAGCTGGAACAACAACTCGGAAAGTTGGCGAAATTTGGGTACACAATGTGCTGAGCTGTTGACGTCATACACCCAACATGGCAGTCCAAAATAAATGACTGATAGTAAGAAACTCATTAATGGTGCATATTCACATATTGCATATCAAATTTTGCTAACAATTTGTTATATGGTATTAGGTTGTGCCCTGCAATGGACTGGCGACCTGTCCAGGGTGTTTCCCCGCCTTTTGCCCGTATGAGCGCTGGGATAGGTTCCAGCACCTTCCGTAACCCTAACTAGGATAAGCGGCTTAGATAATGAGTGAGTGAGTGAGTATTAGGCTGTAACGGTTAGTTGCTGTCCACGTAGAGTGACCCAGATTAGTTAGAAAAGTTTTTTATTAGCAGTAACCCTGATAACTGAATGCAGCTTTAATATATCAGATAACAGTATTCAGGTTAGCCAATCAGGTGAGTTTCACTTACCAAATGAAAAAATGAGGCCCAAAGAAATGAATAATAGCACTGTAGTTGCGCCCCAACTGACCAATCATACATCCACCATACTCGCTTTAACCAATCAGACAACAGCAACTCCACCATACTCGCTTTAACCAATCAGACAACAGCAACTCCATCTTACTCGCTTTAACCAATCAGACAACAGCAACTCCACTATACTCACTTTAACCAATCAGACAACAGCAAGTCCACCATACTCGCTTTAACCAATCAGACAACAGCAACTCCACCATACTCGCTTTAACCAATCAGACAACAGCAACTCCACCATACTCGCTTTAACCAATCACACAACAGCAACTCCATCTTACTCGCTTTAACCAATCAGACAACAGCAACTTCACCATACTCGCTTTAACCAATCAGACAACAGCAACTCCACCATACTCGCTTTAACCAATCACACAACAGCAACTCCATCTTACTCGCTTTAACCAATCAGACAACAGCAACTCCACTATACTCACTTTAACCAATCAGACAACAGCAACTCCACCATACTCGCTTTAACCAATCAGACAACAGCAACTCCACCATACTCGCTTTAACCAATCACACAACAGCAACTCCACCATACTCGCTTTAACCAATCAGACAACAGCAACTCCACCATACTCGCTTTAACCAATCACACAACAGCAACTCCACCATACTCGCTTTAACCAATCAGACAACAGCAACTCCACTATACTCGCTTTAACCAATCAGACAACAGCAACTCCACCATACTCGCTTTAACCAATCAGACAACAGCAACTCCACTATACTCGCTTTAACCAATCAGACAACAGCAACTCCACCATACTCGCTTTAACCAGTCACACAACAGCAACTCCACCATACTCGCTTTAACCAGTCACACAACAGCAATTCCACCATACTCGCTTTAACCAATCACACGACAGCAACTCCACCATACTCGCTTTAACCAATCAGACAACAGCAACTCCACTATACTCGCTTTAACCAATCAGACAACAGCAACTCCACCATACTCGCTTTAACCAGTCACACAACAGCAACTCCACCATACTCACTTTAACCAATCAGACAACAGCAGCCACCTCCCTATTCTTTATATAACAGGATTCTTAATCAGACACCAGTATTCTTCTTAATCACATGGCAGGACTCTACCACTCTGGCCTTAACCTATCAGACAACAGCAAACATGCTTAACCAATCAGATGTCAGCAGTTCCACTTTACTGACTTTAACCAGAGAATTTCTAAATAGGAGAGAACTTCCACTGTCAGAACCTCCAGTTTCATAGGGGGCGCTCACGGGACAGTCCAGAGTGAGCGGGGGCCCACAGAGCTGTACCCACAAAAAATGTAACTTTCATGTGATAAAAAAAAAGAAAATCTGGCAATTTCCATCATGTTTTCGATGTATGCAGTCAAAACAATAGATATAGTTCCAGTTTTTTTTTTTAAGTTTTCACTTGTAGTAAATTACCTTTCTGAAAGTATTTGTGACATCACGCATTTTTACGGCCCTATGTGGGATGCAGAATGACAGCAACAAAATGAACTTTAAACTCAGCTTTATTTTAATTTGTTCTCCCTATTCATGTATAGTATAGACATGCAAGGAACACGGCAGTCAAACCATTTTAATGTCTGTGTGGAGCAGTCATTAATGCCAGCATGACTAGTTAGCGTACTATTACATTCACAATCAGTCGTAAATCCTCAACCGACCAATCAGCATACGTTAGCAGGATGCTTGTGTTTCATGGGCAAAATCGCCTTCCCTGTAAGATTTTTTTTTCATTTCAATTCTGATATATGATCCATACTATATTTGCAAAAACTAAAATAAAAATATGTCTAGACGCAGTTGTGGATCATTATTTAGCCGTTTAGCTCCATTCACTCCCATTCATTCAGGTCTCTCTCGCGAGTGACTTCTAGGTGAATTTGCAGCCAATTCAGGTACAACGGCATTAATAGGGAGTGGACCGGCTCTGCTTTAACAAAATTAGACAACAGCAATTTTATTGTACAATCTTTACAGCAGTACGTATTTCATACCAACACCTCAGCAGCGCTTCCGTACCTGTTGTGAATGCTGCCGTGTAATTAAAGTCGCTGTGCCATCCGTAATGACGAACTTCACAGGGAAATTATTCTGACTCAGCTGAAACACAGATAATTGGCCTCCACTTCCTTTGAACACAAAATATCACTAATATAGACAGCTCTAATATAAATGCTCTCTCTTACACACGCACACACACACGCACAAAGCACTGACAATGCTTTTTACGTTTCAAAATGACATGCAACAACCGTTTCCAAAAGCAAAAAGCATTCTGTTGCCATGCCATTGGTTAATACAAACATACAAACAAATGTAAGTAAACCGTTAGTCTCTTGACAGGTTATGCATGATATCTAATGCTGATAGTTTACATGTGTTGTGAATATGCGTGTGATTTTAGCTAACTTTTCCATCTAAATACTTTTATTCACAGCTGTGAATCAAAGCTTATACCCCGTCATTTTTCTTAATTCAAACTTCAACCGGAAGGAAGACTTTCACAGAAATTAACAGAGCACGCGGGCTAAATTAACTTTGGGGGTGTTTTTTTCCCCACCTTTGCCAAGACAGGTATGACGCAATGCACTCCGAGGTCCGTTTACGAGCCCTCGCATTCAAACTGCACCTGTTCTCTGCGCTTCAGGTCTTTCTCTTAGAAATTAGACAACTCCCGTAACGGTTTGGAATGTGTTAATGAGTGCAGCGAGCCCTATTTAAGTAACAAACAGCGTTTGTGAAATTTGTGTGGAGCACTGACATAGTGCTGACGATTATCATTAAGAGTTTCTCTCATTTTATTTGATGTTATTTTATTTTTACAGTCCAGCAGTTTCTGTGCTCCTGTGAGTACAATGTTAACCCATGCTAACCCTATGCTGCTTTAGCCTAGCTGAGGAAACATAAAGGATGGTTATTACTTTATATAATTTTGAGGAAATTATCCTTTCTTCATCAGATTATTACCACCAGTCCTCTCTCGGAGAGTCTGACTAGCGTCTGAATGTGGCACGCCCGCCGCCGACGCTCTTCAGTTTGAATATAATTTAACCTTTAATTACTCACTCTCTCTCTCTCCCTTTCTCTCGCTCTGTGTGTGTGTGTGTGTGTGTGTGTGTCCGTTGTGATACGTCGCGTGGAAACACAAAAAACATGCAGGGGAATTAAATGACTGCCCTGGAGAATGCTACTGTGCTTGAAGTCTATAAGCGATACCTTCGCTGATCCAAAGCTCGCCCAGTATTTTTCAAAGAGAAAGGCTAGAACACCAAACGCTGGGAACAGCGAACAAAACACGAATTCTCGCAGACAACACTGATATTTACTTGACAGTCGTATAATTGCAAACAGGAGAAATGGTCCGTTTAAAATCATGCACTATTTTAATTAGAAAATGCTTGTGCCATCATTACCATTACCCTTTAAAAATTCAGACTCCAATCACGACCACTTGACTAGGTAGCCGCTCGCCCGTCACGTGGTGCGCTCTATGATATTCTGCCATGTAATAGCAACTAAAGAAAATGATCCCACATCCGCAGAGTGCAGTTCGCAGCCGGAGGTTCTTGCTGTTCAATTATGGGTTCTCCCTCGGTTTTATCAAGAGCTTTGGAATTTTCTTAACTTAAAACAGTCATCCCCTGGTGTGTTTTACTCCTGGCTTTTCCGGACACGATGCGTCTGCTCCTTTATGCAAGTTTGATTTGGATTTGTCTCAGAGCCGGTAAGTCCAGTTAGACGATAAGATAGGGTTTAGTGTGTGAAGTCTTGTTAAAATTGCAGTACCTGTTACAGTCTGTATACTCTCAATTTTTAACGATTACCCTTACCTCATATTTTATTCTAATGATTCATCACTCGTGGTGGTGTTAATACGGACGCAACACGTGTGCTTGGTGATTTTGAAAGAGTTGCTTATTTAATAAATTCATTAGATTAGCTCTTGTTGATCTGAAGGTGGTTAGGGTTCGTTTTGTTGCTGCGGATAGAACTCTACGGACGGCAGGAGAACACACAGCTCAAACACAGTTAAGCGTCTCTTGTCTCCAGCGGCACTCCGCTTTGATTCATGATATCGCGTCTCTAACCGTGCTGCTTCTCTTAATCACACATTCGCTCTCACAGCCCGGCGGCTGTGACCAGGAAGATAACTGAAACTATGTTGGATCCATCTTTCTGTATGCTTTTAGCCTAACAAAAATTTGCCATCCCTTGTAGGTTCTCTTCGTTGCTCTACTCAGAATTACTTGTCAAATCATATTCTATCTAAAGGCCTGTTTACATTACTGGTACTTTCATATATACACTGTGTGTGTGTGTGTGTGTGTGAGATGCAGATCGTAACTTCTTCGCGTTTTCGGTGCATTAACCGAACAAGGCTGCGAAGTGTCAGGCATAATATGAATGACTTCCACCGTTTTAATTAATTTAAAGTAAAAGTGTCAGCGCTGAGTAATGTCCAGCGAAATTCCGGTGAAAAGGGACCAGAAAATTATTTGAGTTTATGGTGTTCTCTTTCAGTATATATCACTGACAAAACTGACTGAATTACATCCAGAGACATCATTTTGACTCTGGTAAAACTTAGAAATAATTTGACATCTGTAAAGAAAAGTGTCTATCTTTTTTGGAGAAGAGTTGTGCAGAGAATGTCTGTAGAGTGTATGCTTACAGAAGGTAGGCTGTGTGAATTCTTGTGGTGTTTGAAAAGGATAATTGGTCATTTGTCATCTCCACAGAGAGAGAGAGAGAGAGAGACTGCAGTCTGTATAAATATGGGGAAACTTATCTTCAGACCAGACCCTTCTAATTAAGTCACTTAACATTTATGGTCAACTTTAGCACACATGCACACCCACATACAGGGATACGGACCCAGGCGCACACACACACACACACACACACAAACATAAGGGATATGGACCCAGACACACACACACCGACGCACACACACACACGCACAGAGATACACACACACATATAGGGATACGGACCCAGACACAAACACACACACACGGATGCAGACACACCCACGGACGGAGATACACACACACAACACACACATACAGGGATATGGACCCTGGCACAAAAACACACACACACACAGAGGTGGACAAAGTACACAACTCCATTACTGGTATCAAAGTCTGGTTAAATATTACTCCAGTACAAATAAAAGTTGTTCAGTTAAATGTTTACTTGAGTTAAAGTACTGGAGTACTTGCTTTTAAAAATACTTAAGTATTCAAAAGTACCTTTTCTTTTTAATGTCAATGCATTGTTATATTGTTGCCACGATGCATTTACAGAGCCTAATGACTCTGAAACAACCTACTGAATGCACTGACTTGCTTGTAGAACCTGTAGAATAAAAAGCTTGTGGAATATGCTACAAAGCCTTTAGAAACACAACTGAGTTGACAAAGGGACAGCCACTGTCTTTTCCATTTTTTTATTTAACACCCCCCCACACACACACACTCACAAAACAGCATGGCAGTTTTCTGACACAGCTCTGGCAGTGTGTGTGTGTGTGTGTGTGTGCTCTGTACATCAGAAACAATTGTAGTTTTTTATCATCTTCATCATCATCATCATCATCATGACTAAGCAAGTACGTAAGCACGTAAACAAGTTCAGTGTTTAAAACAGCAGAAGTGAGAAACTGACCATGGAACATTTAGTGATACATATATAGTTTTTACATATATTTCTGACCATGGAACATTTAGTGATACATATATAGTTTTTACATATATTTCTGACAATTGAACATTTAGTGATACATATATAGTTTTTACATATATTTCTGACCATGGAACATTTAGTGATACATATATAGTTTTTACATATATTCCTGAAAGGACTTTAGTCAGAAACGTTAACTACAAGCACAGACAACTTTGTTTAAAAATGTTTACTGGAATTAAACAAGTATTTACATACCTCGACATGCTTTCTAAGTTTGGACGGCGAATTTTTGAAGACATTGATTAAGTTTGTGCACAGTAAACAGAGCAAACATTTAAAATGATATGAATCTTTCTTCATTTCAAAAATCTAAAACATGGACTTCAGATGTGGCCATGGGTACTCTGGTGAGGAACCTTTATCTTTACCATCTCTGTCTGCTGGAGTAGTAGCCATCATTGCAACTGCCAAGTTCAACTGTTCAAAAAATGCAACATGCACTTTGAACTGCACTGACAGCGTAGGAGTAGTTTACTGTGATTGTTTTTTCTCCTGCGACGAACACAATATGGCCCATCACATTTTAGAAAAGAAAATTTATCCGCTGACTTCAAAGCTATGCCTGAGTAAGGAGAACCTTCATAGAAATGTAGTGGAGTGAAAAGTACAATATTTGTCTCTCAAACGTAGTGGAGTAAAAGTCATGAGTTTCCCAAAAAAAATAACACTCAAGCAAAGTACAGATACTCGAAAAATGTACTTAGGTACTCCAGTAAATGTACTTCATTACTGTCCACTCCTGCACACACACACACACACACGGGGACCCAGACAGAAACACACACACACACACACACACACACACGGGGACCCAGACAGAAACACACACACACACACATGCACGGGGACCCAGACAGAAACACACACACGCACACACGGGGACCCAGACAGAAACACACACACAAACACACACACACACACACACACAGTATATTAAGGGGGTGTTAGGCCCAGTTTCTCTTGTAGTCCATTCTCTCATATTCCTTCAACATTCTTGTGATTGTATCTGGTTGATAACGAATTCAGCAGCAGTGCTTACCGCAGTGCGTATTATGCCTGGTTTGGTTTTCTGCCCTTTCTGTCTTTTTAAGTCGTTCTGGATAGAAGCGCCTGGTAGATGAATGTAATGTAAATGTAATGTCAGTGTAATGTCAGTGTAAATGATAATTCACAATCATGAGAGTGCACTCTTCTGAAGACCAGTATAGTTTTCCAGTCTTTTCTTCACCTGCCCAACTCAAATTTACTTTAAGGGCAACCAGCCACACTCATCCAAATACATCCACATTCATACACACTCATCCAAATACATCCACATTCATCCACATTCATCCACATTCATCCAAATACATCCACATTCATCCAAATACATCCACATTCATCCACATGCATCCACATTCATCCAAATACATCCACATTCATCCAAATACATCCACATTCATACACATTCATCCACATTCATCCAAATACATCCACATTCATCCAAATACATCCACATTCATCCACATTCATCCAAATACATCCACATTCATCCAAATACATCCACATTCATCCAAATACATCCACATTCATACACATTCATCCACATTCATCCAAATACATTCACATTCATACACATTCCTCCAAATGCTCATAGGAAAAAGAGGGAAGTGGTAATAATAAGTGTAACATGCTTTTCTCATATTAAAAGCAGTGCAAAACAACATGAGGAAAAAACAAAAAGTTATGAAGAAGTTGAAAAATAAAGCAGATGACACATGTATGGGAGAATATGGCACAGAGAATCACACAATATATTCATACACACAATATACATACACACAATATACATACACACAATATTCATACACACAATATACATACACACAATATTCATACACACAATATATATACATACAATATACATACACACAATATACATACACACAATATACATAAATACCCACAAATACATAAAAAGCTCCAATCAGGCTGACAAGTCAAATTCTCTCAAGCATAATCCACATAATACAAAGAAGTTCATTTTAATTATATTTGTTTAATGTTCTAAGTCTGCGTGAGATCTGTATATTTATTTTACGTTCTAAGTGTAACGTGGGTGTGTCTCTATCTTTTATCTGCACCTCCGTTAACTTAGTTTATGTAATCTGCGTTGTGTTCGATGGTCTGCTTGACTTGACAGGGTAATGATCACACTGATGATTCCAGTTGTGGTTTTATTCAAGAAGAGATACCATCTACACAAATTAACACAGAACGAAAAAAAGCCCTCACATGCACACACACACAGGACATCAGCAACTTTAAATACACAAGTATGGCTTAGGTAACATTTGTCTATTTTTATTCACCAAAAATACACTTTTATAATTTAATTGGTATAACTTGCGTGCCTCTCCTCAGTTCAACCACCGCCGACTGAGAGCGACGCAGTGATGACGACTATGAACTGCAGTCTCTTAAAGAGGCAGTACAGTGTTGACCTTAAACACATTACATAAACACATTATGTACAAATATAAAACAGGACAATAGCAACCATGTCAGGATTTGGTGAAGTTTCATACAATAATAAAAAAAAATGTACATTTTTTAACCTGGTTCGTTTCATGTTCTAGATCTGTGTGGGATCTGATTGTAAGTCGCTTTGGCTAAAAGCGTCTGCCAAATGCTAAATTGTAAATTGTATATTTGTTTAATATTTTGAGTCTGTCTAAGATCTGTATATTTGTTTAATGTTTTAGGTCTGTGTGATATCTGTATATTTGTTTAATATTCTAGGTCTGTGTGAGATCTGTATATTTGTTTCATATTTTGTGTCTGTGTGAGATCTGTATATTTGTTTAATGTTTTAGGTCTGTGTGAGATCTGTATATTTGTTTAATATTTTGTGTGTGTCTGAGATCTGTATATTTGTTTAATATTCTAGGTCTGTGTGAGATCTGTATATTTGTTTCGTATTCTAGATCTTTGTGAGATCTGTATAATTGTTTAATATTTCAGATCTGTGTGAGATCTGTATATTTGTTTAATATTTCAGATCTGTGTGAGATCTGTATATTTGTTTAATATTTTGTGTCTGTGTGAGATCTGTATATTTGTTTAACGTTTTAGGTCTGTGTGAGATCTGTTTATTTGTTTAATATTCTAGGTCTGTGTGAGATCTGTATATTTGTTTCATATTTTGTGTCTGTGTGAGATCTGTATATTTGTTTCATATTTTGTGTCTGTGTGAGATCTGTATATTTGTTTCATATTCTAGATCTTTGTGAGATCTGTATAATTGTTTAATATTTCAGATCTGTGTGAGATCTCTATATTTGTTTAATATTTTGTGTCTGTGTGAGATCTGTATATTTGTTTCATATTCTAGATCTGTGTGAGATCTGTATATTTGTTTCATATTCTAGGTCTGTGTGAGATCTGTATATTTGTTTAATGTTTTGTGTCTGTGCGAGATCTGTATATTTGTTTAATATTTTGAGTCTGTCTAAGATCTGTATATTTGTTTAATGTTTTAGGTCTGTGTGAGATCTGTATATTTGTTTAATATTTTGTGTGTGTCTGAGATCTGTATATTTGTTTCGTATTCTAGATCTTTGTGAGATCTGTATAATTGTTTAATATTTCAGATCTGTGTGAGATCTCTATATTTGTTTAATATTTTGTGTCTGTGTGAGATCTGTATATTTGTTTCATATTCTAGATCTGTGTGAGATCTGTATATTTGTTTAATATTTTGTGTCTGTGTGAGATCTGTATATTTGTTTCATATTCTAGGTCTGTGTGAGATCTGTATATTTGTTTAATATTTTGTGTCTGTGTGAGATCTGTATATTTGTTTAATATTCTAGGTCTGTGTGAGATCTGTATATTTGTTTAATATTCTAGGTCTGTGTGAGATCTGTATATTTGTTTAATATTTCAGATCTGTGTGAGATCTGTATATTTGTTTAATATTTTGTGTCTGTGTGAGATCTGTATATTTGTTTAACGTTTTAGGTCTGTGTGAGATCTGTTTATTTGTTTAATATTCTAGGTCTGTGTGAGATCTGTATATTTGTTTCATATTTTGTGTCTGTGTGAGATCTGTATATTTGTTTAATATTCTAGGTCTGTGTGAGATCTGTATATTTGTTTAATATTCTAGGTCTGTGTGAGATCTGTATATTTGTTTAATGTTTTAGGTCTGTGTGAGATCTGTACATTTGTTTAATGTTTTAGGTCTGTGTGAGATCTGTATATTTGTTTAATATTTCAGATCTGTGTGAGATCTGTATATTTGTTTAATATTTTGTGTCTGTGTGAGATCTGTATATTTGTTTAACGTTTTAGGTCTGTGTGAGATCTGTTTATTTGTTTAATATTCTAGGTCTGTGTGAGATCTGTATATTTGTTTAATATTTTGTGTCTGTGTGAGATCTGTATATTTGTTTAATATTCTAGGTCTGTGTGAGATCTGTATATTTGTTTAATATTTTGTGTGTGTGAGAGATCTGTATATTTGTTTAATATTTTATGTCTGCATTAGATCTGTATATTTGTTTCATGTTTTAGGTCTATGTGAAATCATTATATTTGTTTATTATTCTAGGTCTGTGTGAGATCTGTATATTTGTTTAATATTTTGTGTCTGTGTGAGATCTGCATATTTGTTTAATGTTTTAGGTCTGTGCGAGATCTGTATATTTGTTTAATATTTTGTGTCTGTGTGAGATCTGCATATTTGTTTAATATTCTAGGTCTGTGTGAGATCTGTATATTTGTTTAATATTTTGTGTGTGAGAGAGATCTGTATATTTGTTTAATATTCTAGATCTGTTTGAGATCTGTATATTTGTTTAATGTTTTAGGTCTGTGTGAGATCTGTATATTTGTTTAATATTTTAGGTCTGTGTGAGATCTGTATATTTGTTTAATATTTTAGGTCTGTGTGAGATCTGTATATTTGTTTAATATTTTGTGTCTGTGTGAGATCTGTATATTTGTTTAATATTTTGTGTCTGTGTGAGATCTGTATATTTGTTTAATATTCTAGATCTGTGTGACATCTGTTTGTCTGTTTTCTGTCTGCTCTAGGCCTGGCTCTGCAGATTCAGTGTTATCAGTGTGAAGAGATGAAACATGATGATTGCTCGTCCCCAGAATTCATCGTGAACTGCACGGTCAATGTCCAGGACATGTGTCAGAAAGAGGTCTTAGTTATGGAGGACGGTAAAAGCACTCTGCTCACTTCCTGTGAATAATTGTTTCCCATGGGAACGTGAATGCGTGTCTGTCATTGGTCACTTGCATGACAGGTTAAAACCACAAAATCTGTCCATGTCCTCTTCTCATGTTCTCTCACTGCTTCTTCCTATATTGCATTTAACTGTTTGTATGTGGACATTAGGGGTGTACTGGTACACGTATTGGTACCGCAACCTTCGGTACAGGACGTTCGGTTTGGTGCGTGTTGTAATGCGAGTGAATATAGTCAAGCCTTAACCACATAGATTACATGCGTAACTTTTTTATGCTCTGATGGATCAGTCGACCGAAACGTTAGCGAACATAGTGATACTCGACAAGATACAGTGTGCCTTCTCTTCCATATTTGTGTGCGGAACTAAAATTAAAAACTCAGTTTCCTCTCCGATTCCATAACAGATTCCATCTCCACCCCTAACACCATCCACACCAATCCCCACATCCCAAAGCACCATCCACACGATCCCCGCATCACAAAGCACCATCCACACCGATCCCTGCATCACAAAGCACTATCCACGCCCTGTCTCAGCGTCCCAAAACACCATCCCCACTCTGTCCCCACTCTGTCCCCACCCCGTCCCCACTCTGTCCCTACCGTGTCCCCACTCCGCCCCCCCCCCATGTCCCCACTCTGTCCCCACTCTGTCCCCCTTTGTTTTTTTGTCTTCACTTTCTACAAAACACTCTTAGAATAATACCAGTGTACACTAATATGTTTTACAGTACTGCCCAAAAGGAAGATACTTGTCCATTCCATCTTGTAATTCACTCAGGCATTTTTCATGTGGGACAGCATATTTATCTCTCTGGTAGTTCTCTCTGGTATGGTTCAACTAAAACTCTAGATGACTGCTTATCTGTTGAATGAGTTACTGGATGCTAGCCTTAAGCATATTAATTGTTCACTGGACGTTAACCTTAAGTATAGTAATGGGTCACTGGATGTTAGCCTTAAGTATAGTAATGGGTCACTGAATGTTAGCCTTAAGTATAGTAATGGGTCACTGGACGTTATCCTTAAGTACATTAATAGGTCACTGGACGTTATCCTTAAGTATATTAATGGGTCACTGGAAACTAGCTCTCAGTGTCTATATGATTGTTCGAAGAGAGTGGCCACCCAGTGTTGCATAGGATGGTATTGCTTTGCATGCCACACCAGCAGGGGGTTGTCATCAGAGTGCAAATATAGCTTTCATTAACGCAGCTACAGTGTTAATATAGATTCCATTACTGGCATCACAGTGTTAATATAGATTCTGTTATCGTTACCACAGTTTTAATATAGATTCCATTAGCACAACCAGAGTGTTAATATAGATTTCATCAACACAACCAGTGTTAATATAGATTTCATTACTTTTATAACAGGGTTAATATAGATTTCATTACTTCTATCATGGTGTTAATATAGATTTCATTATTGTTACAACCATGTTAATATAGATTTCATTACTTCTATATTGGTGTTAATATAGATTTCATTATTGTTACGACTGTCTTAATATAGATTTCATTACTTTTATAACAGTGTTAATATAGATTTCATTACTTCTATATTGGTGTTAATATAGATTTCATTATTGTTACGACTGTCTTAATATAGATTTCATTACTTTTATAACAGTGTTAATATAGATTTCATTACTTCTATATTGGTGTTAATATAGATTTCATTATTGTTACGACCGTGTTAATATAGATTTCATTACTTTTATAACAGTGTTAATATAGATTTCATTACTTCTATATTGGTGTTAATATAGATTTCATTATTGTTATGACTGTGTTAATATAGATTTCATTATTGTTATGACCGTGTTAATATAGATTTCGTTATTGTTACGACTGTGTTAATATAGATTTCATTATTGTTATGACCGTGTTAATATAGATTTCGTTATTGTTACGACTGTGTTAATATAGATTTCATCGTCACTCCCATTACTGTAAAGCTCACCTCTGTGACTGCAGGAATATATTAATTTGGTTCCCATAAAAGTAGTTTAGTGTAGGACAACACTTTCCTGTCTGTAGTGAGAGAAACACATGATATCAGTATCATCTTTAGAGGTGATACAGTATAAAAACTCAGTGGGACAATTCATAGTAATGACAACCTCTATAAAACAAAACAACTTAACATATTTGTGCTTACTTTAGATTTTAGGCATAGTTTGACATAGCATTTATGGAGTTGCATATTATTGCTATCACAAAACAGAACGCATGTTCTCATTTGGCCTCTCAGTTAAATCTAAAAAAAAAAAAAAAAAGTATTTCGGAGGGGCAGTCAAAACCTTTATTTGATTTTATTACTATTATGCCCACTCAGAACACTCATATTCAGTGTTCTATTGGAAAAGCTCTTATTGTGATGAAAAGTATCAACAACGTATTATATTATTATACATTATACATAATGTGTTTTAATATTCAGATCTAATTTTAAGAAAGGTGAAATATAATCTGTCCATTTAACCGTATTGTTCTTTAATGTTTAATGTGACTATGTGTGTTACAGTCCAAAGGCGACAGTGATAGAACGTAAATGTGTATTTCCTGTGTACCAGGATTTGTTAAAGTCAGCTCATTAGCCAGTGAACTGTTTTGGACACCTGTTAAGTGCTCCAGTCTCCTCCATGTTGATGTAAACAATTTTTTTGGCGTCTGGCTTCTACTCAGGAGGATTTACTAAAATACAAATAAATTATCTGACATGTCATTGACATGTGATGTGTAATACCAACATCAGCATGTTTTCTGAAACGCCATTCTCAAATTTCAGTTAATGATGTGATTGAGTCAGTTGCCTCCATTCACATCATGTAGCAGAACTATTTTATAAACAATGCAAATGGACGGCACAAAGACACTAGATGACGATAAGCCTAATAGAGCAGATCACAGCCATGCACACACACACACATACATACGTACATGCACACACAGACGCACACACACACACACACACACACACACATACACAAACATGTATACGTACAAACACACAAACACATACATACATACGCATATATACATATGTATATATATATGAGTCATTCTGTGTCAAATCAAACAAAACACAGGAAAGTGGTTGCAGCTCCATCTCAGGGATGCAGCTCCATATCTAGGAAGCCATGTTTGGGTATAAATATCTTGAAGATACCTTTAATAACTTGTATCCTTAATAACCTTACGTCAAACAACTTTCCATGTACATTTTTATGTTCCTACTAGCTACCATACGTGCCATTGTGGTCCTATGAACATGACCAAAATATGTTACCACATTTTGTTTTATTCATAATATCTGTCATGTCCATTGGTGGTACTCACACCTGTATCCACTTGGTTTTCCTTGATTCCCTCCTCTTTATTAACTTCACTGTTTCTCTCCATCGTCGCGAAGTCTACACTTACCCTACATGTATTCTGAGCGCTCTGAAACCTACTTTGGATACTTTCAGTATTATTCTGTGTTGCTTCCAGTTTGTTTACCGTCCTGTGTTGGAATTTGTGTTTATTTGTACTCGCCTGGTTTTCATTAAATTACAACCATCTCTGCACTTGCGTCTGGCTTCCTGGTGATTTCATGACAGAAGACTTCGCCTCCTCATGGGCGCAGCAGATATCCCGCTACCCATGGACAAGAATCCAGACCCCCCTGGTGCGTCCCGCCGAGTCCAGCCCTGGCCCAGATGGTGGCAGATCAGCAGCGTGAGTTGTTCCATCTTCACTCTGCCTTGGGTGATCTTATCCGTCATGTTGAACGACTCACCGTGTCGCTGCCTCAACCTTCCCCAGCTCCTAATCTTCCTCCTGCACCGCCAGCCGAGCCTCACCGCTTACAAGATTCACCAGTTAAACTCCCCCAGCATTACGATGGCACACCCTCCGAATGCCATGGTTTCCTTACACAGTGCCAGCTGTACTTTGATCAGCATCCCTCTTTTACAGACTCCACTAAAATTGCCACCCTAATTAATCTCCTCACTGGAAGAGCTCGGCAGTGGGCGACGGCTGTATACGACCAGAGAGGAGCGGAAGTTTCCACCTATGCCCGCTTTGTAGACCTCTTCCGAGCTGTTTTCGACCATCCTGAGGAGGGGAGGGAGGTCAGTGAACGTCTGCTCCGTCTCACCCAGGGCACTCGCTCTGCTGCTGATTACTCCTTGTCATTTCGCATCGCTGCAGTAGCCAGTGGCTGGAGTGGCTGGCCGGGACTGAGAGACGATCTTCAGATGGAACTGGCCTGTCGGGGGCAAAATCTTAGCCTGGATTCCCTCATCGCCCTCTCCATTCGCCTCGATCGTCAGCTGCAAGAACGTCGTCGATCTCTGTGCATTCCCTGGATGGCTGTCTTCTGGGCAGCGGGATGGTTACCCACGCCACCGACCCGATCACACTCACCGTGGGGGCTCTCCACCAAGAGGACGTCACTCTCTTGGTCCTCCAGTCATCTACCCATCCACTCATCCTCGGACTCCCCTGGTTGCAAAGACACGATCCCCACATCTCCTGGTCGGAAAGGGAAATCCTCGCCTGGTCTTCTTCATGCCGACATCGGTGTATGCCTCTCATCTGTGCTGCCACCTCCGTGGAGAGCCCCCCAGTAACCACGCTTCCTGAGATCCCTCATCAATACCATGACCTGAGAGAAGTCTTCAGTAAGACCAAAGCCACCTGTCTCCCTCCTCATCGCCCATGGAATTGTGCCGTCGACCTCCTAGCCGGTACTTCACCGCCTGGTGGACGTGTTTACCCTCTCTCCGTTACTGAAACCCAAGCTATGGAAGAATACATTGGTGAAGCCTTGCAGCAGGGGTTCATCCGTCCTTCGACCTCCCCAGCCTCTGCAGGTTTCTTTTTTGTGGAGAAGGAAGATGGAGGTCTCCGTCCCTGCATCGATTACAGAGGTATAAATTCCGTCACGGTGAAGTACCGGTATCCGCTCCCTTTGGTTCCGTCCGCCATCGAACAACTTCGGGGGTCCCGGTTTTTCACTAAATTGGACCTCCGAAGCGCATACAACCTCATCCGCATTCGGGAAGGAGATGAGTGGAAAACGGCCTTTAGTACTACTTCTGGCCATTATGAATACTTGGTTATGCCATTTGGTTTGGTTAATGCACCTTCTGTCTTTCAGGCAATGGTCAACGACGTGTTGCGAGATATGCTGGGGAGATTTGTAATCGCCTACATCGATGACATCTTGATCCATTCCGCCACACTCCCCAAACACATCTCGCACGTCTGTCGAGTGCTGTCATGCCTACTTCAACATCACCTCTTTGTTAAGCCAGAGAAGTGCATGTTCCACCAAACCACCGTCTCCTTCCTGGGATACGTGATCGGTCCAGAGGGGGTGAGAATGGAGGAGAAAAAGATCAACGCCGTAACATCCTGGCCAGAACCCACTTCGGTGAAGGAGCTCCAGAGTTTCCTGGGCTTTGCCAACTTTTATCGTCACTTCATACGAAACTTCAGCTCAGTGGCTGCCCCCCTCTCGGCGCTTCTGAAGGGTCAACCCAATCGACTCCGCTGGACGGATTCCGCCAGATCAGCTTTCTGTCAGTTAAAGGAACGGTTCACCTCGGCGCCCATCCTGAAAATGCCTGACCCACAGAGACAGTTTGTTGTGGTAGTGGACGCGTCTGACACCGGTGTGGGGGCGCCATGGTGAGCCCCCTAAAATGTATCTGTGTGCCTTCTTTTCCAGGAAATTATCTCCAGCCGAGAGGAATTATGACATGGGAAACCGTGAGCTGTTGGCGGTGAAGTTGGTGCTTGAGGAGTGGAGACATTGGCTAGAGGGGTCTCAGGAACCATTCCTTGTGCTAACCGATCACCGCAACCTGGAGTACATTAGAGGAGCAAAGCGGCTCAATCCACGTCAAGCCAGGTGGGCCCTCTTTTTCTCTCGGTTCAATTTTACTATCACCTTTCGTCCAGGGACAAAGAATGGCGAGGCAGATGCCCTCTCGCATATCCACGGGTCGAGCGAAGTCTCCTCAGAGGACAAAACCATCCTGGCCCCCTCGTTGATTGTCGCACCCATTCATTGGAACATAGAAGAAGACATCCGAAGGGGTC
Organism: Chanos chanos; assembly: GCF_902362185.1. Classification (NCBI taxonomy): domain Eukaryota; kingdom Metazoa; phylum Chordata; class Actinopteri; order Gonorynchiformes; family Chanidae; genus Chanos; species Chanos chanos. The sequence continues at coordinate 280,460 of NC_044501.1, read as the reverse complement.
TTGAGAGAGAACCCGTGCCTCCAAACCGACCCGTGGATAAAACCTATGTCCCCACTACGCTCCGCGAGAGAATTATCATCTGGGCTCATACCTCTCTGTCCTCCGGACATCCTGGGATAACCCCAACCATCCAACTCATCGCTGACAAATATTGGTGGTCCACCTTGGCCTCTGACGTGAGGTGGTATGTAAGATCTTGTTCTGTTTGTGCCATTACCAAGACCCCACGAGAAATCCCAGCTGGAAAACTCCTCCCATTGCCAATTCCACAGAGACCATGGTCCCACATTGCAATAGACTTTATCACTGATCTACCTCAATCCAACGGAAACACCACGGTCTTGGTAGTGGTAGATCGATTTTCTAAAGCCTGCCGCCTAATTCCCTTTGCTTCTCTTCTCTCTGCTCTCCAGGTTGCGGATGCCATGTTTCACCATATCTTCCGTTGCTTTGGCCTTCCGGAGGAAATTCTCTCCGATCGTGGCTCCCAGTTTACCTCTCGGGTGTGGAAGGCTTTCATGGAGAGACTGGGAGTCACGGTTAGCCTCGCATCTGGCTACCGTCCGGAATCTGACGGCCAGGCGGAGCGGACCATCCAGGACCTGGGAGATTCCTCCGTAGCTACTGCTACAGCCGTCAGCACGACTGGTCTAAGTTTCTGCCCTGGGCGGAATACGCTCAGAATTCACTGCGTCATTCTTCTACTGGTTTAACTCCCTTTCAGTGCGTGCTAGGATATCAACCTCCCTTGTGTCCCTGGAATCAGAGCCAGACTGAGGCTCCTGCGGTGGATGACTGGTTTCGGCGGGCAGAAAGCGTTTGGCAAATGGCCCATGTACATCTCCAAAAAGCCGTCCGCCGACAGAAGTTGCAAGCAGATCGCCACCGCAGGGACCCCCCAGTTTTCCATCCTGGCAACAGAGTCTGGCTCTCTACCCGAGACATCAAGCCTTGCTGTAAACTCAGTCCGCGGTTTGTGGGGCCGTTTAAAGTCCTCCGGAGGGTCAACCCGGTTAGCTACACATTACAGTTACCATCTAATTATAAAATCTCGCCTACCTTCCATGTTTCTCTCCTCAGGCCGATGATTCCCGATCCACTGACTGATGCGGCCCCGCGGGATGCTCCACTCCCACATTAGAGATTGACGGCGCACCAGCCTACTCAGCGCGCTCTCCTGGACTCCAGACGTCGTCTGGAGGGCCGCATTCAGTATTTAGTGGACTGGGAGGGGTACGGTCCCGAGGAGCGACGCTGGGTCCCCATCTCCGACATCCTGGATCCTAACCTCATCTCTGAATTTCATCGCAATCACCCAGATCGCCCAGCTCCTCGCCCTCGGGGACGTCCCCCTGGCCGGCGACGTTACACGGCTGGAGCCGTGCCTCAAGGGGGGGGGGCGGGTACTGTAACGACCTCGTCTCCTCCCGCACCGACTCCAGCCATTCAGCGATAGGCGTCACTGGTTTACTAATCATCGGCCTGTCCCTTCAATCACTCACACCTGTATCCACTTGGTTTTCTTTGATTCCCTCCTCTTTATTAACTTCACTGTTTCTCTCCATCATCGCGAGTCTACACTTACCCTACGTGTACTCTGAGTGCTCTGAAACCTACTTTGGATACTTTCAGTATTATTCTGTGTTGCTTCCAGTTTTTTTCTGTCCTGTGTTGGAATTTATGTTTATTTGTACTCGCCTGGTTTCCATTAAATTACAACCATCTCTGCACTTGCATCCAGCTTCCTGGTGATTTCATGACAGACATGCAGTACAGGCTTTTAGTACTGTTATACAGAAAACATGTTTGTCTTCCATCCTACAAAGTTTGGTGAAGCTAGGAACAATACTTATCAAGATACTCATGCCCAAAACATAGCTTCCCAGATAAGGCATTTTTGAAGCTATAAAATGAATTCATGTCAAAGGCTGAAAAAATATGAAAACATAAGATTTGAAGAGAAATATTTTATGAGCCTTGGTTTTGGGGCCCATTCATGATATAGAGAAGGTTTGAACAAAACGGAACTGTAACAACCTTATCTGATTTGACATGGATTGACTCATACACACACACACACACACACACACACACACATTGTGGCGATAAGAGCCATGTCCCCCTATAATAAAATATTCTTTTAAAAAACATGGCGACTGCATACGGGTCCTGATCCGTGTCTATAAATACCTGGCCCAGGTAACATTGCGCTCTCTCCTCCACTTCCTCTGCCTGGTATGTCGCGCTTGTGCGTTTTAGAACACCTTGAGGTATCTGCGCTGTTAGGACGCGCTTGGTTTTTTTTTTTGAGTATCGGAGAGAGAGCGAGGTTTTTTTTTTTCCTCCATTCTTAGCCTTTTTGAACCAGAGCAAGTTCAACCGGTAAGCCGTGTTCAGTTCCTGCTTACGATTTTATTGTGATTTTTTTTAAATCATATTTAGCAGGTGACACGGCAGCGGTGAGACGAATCTTTTTTTTTTAAAAGACCGGTTCCATACTGACCGCTCTTTAGAAGCCGTAACCTTGGGCTACGGCTTGGGTTTTTTTTTTTTCCGAAAGGGGTTTTTGTTAACCTAGGGATAGCTCTTCTGTTCTCTGTTTATTTCAGTTTTGTTTTATTTTATTGTTATTTTCCTATGGCGCCCGGGTTGCCCTCTTATTGCTGATATATTTGGAAATTGTGTTTAAAGTTATTCTGTTATGGCAATTTTAAGGTCGGATTGTCGTAATATTACGTGTATTATTTTGAACGCAATTGTTTGGAAATTGTTTTTTTTTTTATTTTGAAAGCTTGCGGTCAGGATTTCTTTTCTTTTCTTTAGACCAATAAAAAAATAATCGCATAACTGTGCCTGTTGTGTTTGGCTCACTGTAGCATCAGTAACACTAACACTATATCAGTAACACTATTTTTTTAACTACTCTGTCTGAGTGGTGGAGGATTTCACCTGGCGCCCGAACTGTTAAATTAAAATAGTCCCACTACCGTCACAACATATATAATTCTCCCCTCGCCTCTGTGGGCAGTCTTCTTTTCCCCTCCAAGCTCGGGTCCTCTATCAGAGGCCTGGAAGCTTGGGGGTCCTGCGCAGTATCTTAGCTGTTCGTAGGACTGCGCTCTTCTGGACAGAGATCTCGGATGTTCTTACTGGGATCTGCCACTCTACCAGTTTGGGGGTCACAGCTCTGACTGTTCCAATGACCACGGGGACCACTGTTACCTTCATCTTCCACATCTTTTCTAGCTCTTCTTTCAGCCCTTGGTATTTCTCGAGCTTCTTGTTCCTTCTTCCTGATGTTGCTGTAGCTCGGAACTGCTGTGTCTATCACTACAGCTTTCTTCTCCTGCTTGTCCACCACGACTATGTCCGGTTGATTAGCCATAAGCAGCTTGTCAGTCTGTATCTGGAAGTCCCGCAGGATCTTAGCCCTGTCGTTCTCCACCATCTTCGGGGGTGTTTCCCATTTTGACCTTGGGACTTCCAGTTCATACTCAGCACAGATCTTTCTGTATAGTATGCCAGACACTTGGTTATGGTGTTCCTTGTATGCCCTGCCTGCTAGTGTCTTACACCCTGCTGTTATGTGCTGGATTGTCTCAGGGGTGTCTTTGCACGGCCTACAACTGGGGTCCTGCCTGGTGTGGTAGACCTCAGCCTCTATTGATCTTGTACTCAGGGCCTGTTCCTGTGCTGCCATGATCAGTGCCTCTGTGCTGTCCATCAATCCAGCCTTGTCCAGCCACTGGTAGGATTTCTCAATGTCAGCCACTTCCTCTATTTGACGGTGGTACACACCATACAGGGGCTTGTCCTTCCATAATGGTTCCTGCTCCTGTTCTTCTTCCTTCAGAGGTTTCTGCTGCCTGAGGTATTCACTAAGCACTTCATCGCTTGGGGCCATCTTCCTGGTCTAGTCTTGGATCTTTGATGTCTCATCCTGGATAGTGGCTCTGACGCTCACTAGTCCTCGGCCTCCTTTATTCCGCTTAGTGTACAGTCTCAGGATGCTGGATTTGGGGTGAAATCCTCCATGTACTGTAAGGAGCTTTCTTGTCTTGATGTCAGTGGCTTCCATCCCTTCCTTTGGCCAGCTTATTACTCCAGCGGGGTTTCTGATGACCGGCAGGGCGTAGGTGTTTATAGCCTGGACCTTGTTTTTCCCATTCAGCTGACTTCTCAGGACTTGCCTTACTCTCTGCAGGTATTTGGTAGTTGATGCGTTCCTATTGACCGCTTCATGATTCCCATTTGCCTGTGGGATTCCAAGGTGCTTGTAGCTTTCCTCGACATCTGCTATGTCGCCCTCTGGTAGTACAATCCCCTCAGTTCTGACTACCTTCCCTCTCTTTGTTACCATCCGACCACACTTCTCAAGCCCATATGACACTCCGATGTCATTGCTGTAGATCCTAGTGGTGTGCATCAGTGAGTCGATGTCTTGCTCACTCCTGGTGTACAGTTTGATGCCATCCATGTAGACATTCTGTAGTCGGTACCTGTAGCCACTCTTCATGATGATCTTGCAGAACAGCAGCGGGGGACAAAGCATCTTCTTGGTAGATGCTGCAGATGATGGCTACTTGTGCTATTGGTTTGAAGTTGGCCTCTAGTGTTGTTTTCCACAGCCCTATTGAGTTCTTGATGAAGGCTCTTAGTGTCCTGTTGATATTATACAGCTCCAAGCATTCCAGGATCCATGTGTGAGGCATCTAGTCGTAGGCTTTCTTGTAGTCAATCCAGGCAGTGCACAGGTTGGTCTGTCTGGTCTTGCAGTCTCGAGAGACTGTCTTATCTACCAGTAGCTGGTGTTTTGCTCCTCTGGTGTTACCTTTCAGGGCCCCGCTCATGTACTGAGCCATGTGCCTACTCATTTTATCCACTATGATGCCTGACAGGAGCTTCCATGTTGTGCAGAGGCAGGTTATCAGCCTGTAGTTGTATGGGACTGCTCCCTTCTGGGAATCCTTCAGTATCAGGACTGTCCTATCTTTGGTTAACCATTCAGGATGGGTCCCATCCATTATCAGCTGGTTCATCTGTGCAGCCAGGCACTCGTGGACTGAAGTTAGCTTCTTTAGCCAGTGGACATGGATCATGTCAGGGCCAGGTGCCATCCGGTTCTTCATACCTGAGACTCTTTCTTGGATGTCTGCCACTGTAATGGTTACTGGATCTTGTTCAGGGAGGGTGCTGTGGTCTGTTCTCAGGTCCACTAGCCACTGAGCACTAGTGTTGTGTGATGCTTCTTTCTCCCATATGCTCTTCCAGTATTGTCCCCAGCCTTGGTGGATCTACTCCCTTGTTATTACTCTGCCACTGAGAGTATACCTTGGATGGTGCAGTGGAGAACATCCGATTTATTCTCCTGGCTTTTATTTCTGAGGTGTACCTCTTCAGGCAGGTGGCCTGGGCTGTGAGTCTTTGCTTGGCAGTCTCTAGGGCCTCAGGTATGGACAGCTTGTTGTACTTCTCTGGTAACTCTTTCTTGCTTTTGCCTTTCTGTAGTTCCGATATCTGACTAATCTCCCTCTGTGCTGCCTTGATCTTGGCCTCCACCCTCCGTCTCCATGGGAGATACTGCTCCTAGTCTCTGTCTTATAGCCAAGCATCTAAAGGATCACTGTTGCTGTGCTGTATATCAGCTTATTGTTCTCAGTGATGGTCGCAGTAGGGATTGTCCATAGAGCTGCATTCACATCCTCGTATAGACTTTCAGGAGGTACCTCACTTAGTCTTGGTAACTGGCAGGGGTTCCAGGTGTTCGGCTTAGTTATGAGCTTCCGTTTCAGGTCAGCTGCTCTTGCGTTCAGATCGCAAGGGCTTATTGGAGCTTGGTACCCAATCTCAGGGTGTGGGGAATGATGACATCTCCCCCCTGACCTGTCGTCCTGCCCCCCCCCCCCCTTTGCCGTAGCAATTGTTCTGTGTCACATCCATGTCTAGTTGTGAGAGCGGTTGCTTCTTGCGGATGTTGGAACTCTGAGCTATTAGTTGTTTCGATGTGAGCGTCAGTGTTGGATAAGAACACTAGCTTCCAAGTCCAACTCTGGCACATGGCTTTCAGGTTAAGACGTCCTGAAACATTCTTACTTTGGATTTCAGGAACAGTACAAAATGTCCATCCATAACCTAAAATTTTTTTATACAAAAACTCAGAGTGCAAGCAGTACTCAGAATCTACTGACGTGGTGACAGATCATTATTGCCTGAAAATATCTACTTAAAATTAATTCTTTTCATTAATTTTCTAACCTGCTTATCCTAATTAGGGTCATGGGGCTGCTGGAGCCTATCCCAGTGTTCATTGGGCGAAAGGCAGGGAAACACCCTGGACAGGTCACTACTCTATCACAAGGCATATATACTTAAAACACTAAAGTTATACAGTATTTTGCTAAAACTTGGCTGTAAGGATGCTACAGTAAGCTCTGGCTAAGACTGGTGAATTTAGCACTTAGCTGTATAAAATTTAAGTTTAAGTTTAACTTCTTTATTAGTGACATACACACAGACCAGTGAGGTCATTTAGCACTTTAGCTGTATCAGGTGTCAGTGTTAAGCCTTGCTCTGTTGTCACTGTAGCTATGTACCTTTTTCATAGTGCTGTTTTTCTCGCTTGACAGTGGACATCCCAGGTCCTCCTGCTTTCAGTCAGTCATACAGGAGTGTGGTACAGGCTTTCAGTCAGTCATACGGGAGTGTGGTACAGGCTTTCAGTCAGTCATACACGAGTGTGGTACAGGCTTTCAGTCAGTCATACGGGAGTGTGGTACTGGCTTTCAGTCAGTCATGCGGGAGTGTGCTACAGGCTTTCAGTCAGTCATACAGGAGTGTGGTACAGGCTTTCAGTCAGTCATATGGGAGTGTGGTACAGGCTTTCAGTCAGTCATATGGGAGTGTGGTACTGGCTTTCAGTCAGTCATACAGGAGTGTGGTACTGGCTTTCAGTCTATCACATATGGTACTGGCTACCAGTGCTGTAGAAAAAAACAGTATTGTTATATTTTATGTAATTTGGCATTAACTGGGTACTGAAGCATTGGTTCTTGTGACTGTATTGCCTATCCTGTACTATTCTCCCTATATGGTACACTATACACTGGTGCACAAACACTCATACTCACTTATATCTGTAAGTGAGGTACCAAAAGTGACAAAAGAGGACTTGACCTCAAAGTGCAAGTTTCCCATCACTCAAAACTCGAGCCAAAAATTATATTAATTATTATGGTTTTCTTAAATTTGCTACTGTCTTAATTTATTTTATATGTGGTATTAAATTGTTAATTTAAAAAAAAAATACAACACTGAATAAATGTCACAAACATTTTTTGACATTTGGATAATGTGCAAAAAGTATTCCACAACTGACAACTGTACAAATTTCCCCAATATTTGTCAAAAGCAAAAACTTTTTCAACTTTAATCAGTTACTCAGTTTTGTTCCACACGTGTGTGAATATTTTCTTAGATTTAACATGTGAGTCTGGGACCATGTGATCAGCAGCTTAGACTTTTTTTTCTATCTTCCCAAATCCCCAAACATTCATGGGTTTTGTTGTTGTTGTTGTTGTTGTCTTTATGTCAGTCTAGCCTTGTTTCACCACCAGCTGGTTTGTGTAAGCAATAATAGGCAAGGCATATCCTTCATGCAGCCGTCAGGCCAGCTAAAGCTGGTTTGCGTAAGCAATAATAGGCAAGGCATATCCTTCATGCGGCTGTTAGGCCAGCTAAAGGGACTAGTCCTGATTTCTATGCTGTCATGGTGTTGCAATGTGTTTCAAACCTAAACTGAGTCAACTTCAGGGGGGACAAAGCACTGATGATAATCTAATAGATAATCCAGCAGAACTGTCATCTCTGACAGGAAGCATTAACTACATCACCTCAGAGAATACAACTCTGATGGCTGGTGTTAAAAACAACTCCACAACTCCATTTCTATTCTGTGAGAGAAGTTGAGGAATTTTTGAGAAGGAAGATGACATACAGAAATCCACTTAACTCATCTGAGGGACAGCACAGAGGGATCCAATGCAGTGCAGTACCTCACAGAGTTGCTTCCAAAGTGGATCCTTCTCTAAAACAGGGGTTTTCAATCTGTGGGGCCCGGGGGGATGGGGGGGGGGGGCTGTCAAGGGGAACGCAAGATTACACTTTTTTTAAGCGCAAAGTACAATGAAAAGGGGGGGGGGGGCAATTCGAACATAGACAATGGGGCGGGGGGCACACATGTTGAAAAACGTTGAAAACCGCTGCTCTAAAAGACTAAGACTAAGTCTAAAAGGCATCATGCAAACCCATAGCATCTGTTGTGGTACCACCATCAGATCTAGCATGGTAGCACCATCAGATCTGATATGGTCGCACCATCGGATCTAATATGGTAGCACCATCAGATCTAACATGGTCGCACCATCAGATCTAACATGGTCGCACCATCAGATCTAACATGGTCGCACCATCAGATCTAACATGGTCGCACCATCAGATCTAATATGGTCACACCATCAGATCTAACATGGTCGCGCCGTCAGATCTAATATGGTCGCGCCATCGGTTCTAGCATGGTCGCGCTCCCAAAGTCAAAAAGACCTCAAACCTCCTGTGCTTTCCCTCACATCAGAGTTAGGGTTAGGGTCTTTGAGTGACTAAGAGGTGTAGGTAGAGTAGCAATCCTAATACGGGAACACCAAAAGATGCATGTGTAATAGGATTATCAAATCAGTCTCATATAAATCAGTCTCATATAAATCAGTCACATAAATTATTAACCATTAATTTTGGTGTGTAATACTTTATAATTGAACTACTAAAATGAATAGATTAATCTAGTTGTAACACTGTGCTACAGTCTTAGTGAGTATTGTAGTACTAATGTATTGCAGCAAATAGAATGATCAAGGCACAAATGGTAATATGATGGTAATGATCAAGGCACAAATGGTACTATGACGGTAATGAGGCTATGGACTGAATGAGTGTGAGAGTGGAGATATGTGCGTGCATTTGTGTATGTGTGTGTGTGAGTGTGTGTGTGTTTATGTGTGTGTTTATCTGTGTGTGTGTGTGTTTATGTGTGTGTGTGTGTGTGTGTGTGTGTTTGTGTGTGTGTGTGTGTGTGTGTTTGTGTGTGTGTGTGAAAACGTGCATGTATGTGGGCGTGTGCCCAGCTGCGCACAGAAAAGAGGAGGAGGAGCGAGGGAGAGAGGCTGTGTGCAGGCGCACAGGCAAGAGGTATGTGTGGTATGAGGATGTAGTGCGCAAGCGTGTGTGCTGGGCACCAACGAGAGTGGGGATGGGCGACGAAAAGCGCGTGTGTGGAGAGAGAGAGACAAAGAATCTCTAACTTGAGAGCTAGTCTTAAGTAGTCCCTAAACCCAACAACTCTACCCAACCCTTAACTCGCACTGTTATCCCAATGTTGAGGTGTGTGATCAGACAAAGGGAGTTAGAGAGAGAGGAAGAAAGCATGCCAGATACTTCAGACGTCACAAACAAAAGAAAATAACAAACGGACAAAAATTGAATTGTGTGTGAAATACAGTGTGTACTTTTAAATGATAAAGGAATTCAAATAACACTTTCTTCACGTTAACTACATACAGCCTTAAGACTAAAGTGTGCCCGGATGCCATAGTGGCATAAACAGATGCCACAGTGGCATTACATTGTCAGAGTGCAATCAGACAAGAGCCTACAATATCAACACTGAAATGTCTACAGATGAATACTTCACGTTACATAGATTGGGGGTGTAATTACAGGCAACACCACTAGATGGCAATATAAGACTACAGATAGTTCAACATACATACCAGAACAGTCGTAATACACAAGCTGAAAACGCAACAGTTCTACAGTTTCAAATCGTAATTTTAACGACATTTGCTAACACGAACATGCATATGGTTCTAATAACATTCACATTCACTTAATTTGTCATTATTTCTCGATTACGAATCTCTGTAATATAGATATATCTGCTGGTTAACTAGCATCGATAACCACAGCTGAATTTAACCCGCTTTGCGATGAAAATACAAGCATATAAACAATATATCTTTATCATAGAAAGATCATTTACACAATATATTTTTAACATGGAGAGATTGTCAGTTGTCAGTAACGCACAACACTGCAGTTCAACGTGACAGAAGTGGAAACCTCGGCAAAGCAGAAACAAATCACACGAACCACAAGCAATAAACTGCTGAGTAACTGTTACAGAACTAAAGTGCTGAGTAACTGTTACAGAACTAAACTGCTGAGTAACTGTTACAGAACTAAACTGCTGAGTAACTGTTACAGAACTAAACTGCTGAGTAACTGTTACAGAACTAAACTGCTGAGTAACTGTTACAGAACTAAACTGCTGAGTAACTGTTACAGAACTAAAGTGCTGAGTAACTGTTATTGAACTAAACTGGTGAGTGCGCATGCGCAGTCAAGTCAAGGCAATTATATGCACAGTCTGAGGGAGTTTTTCACAAAGCCATTTTTTAGGGCTACTGTACGTAAAGAAAACTGATATCGTTGTATTGAAGTAGACCCATCATGCACGTAAACACACTGAGGGCTTGACGCTAAATGAACTACACTGTAGCATCCTCCTCATTTAGTACAAGCTAATGGGGTTGCAGTTGTCGTTAGGTGGAATCTGAAATTCAAGGTTTTGGGTTTTGCTGGCAGATGCAGCAGCTCAAATTGCTTATGGCAGGATGATGCTTTTGTCAGGATAATGCTTTTGACAGGATAATGCTTTTGACAGGATAATGCTTTTGTCAGGATAATGCTTTTGTCAGGATAATGCTTTCGACAGGATAATGCTTTTGTCAGGATAATGCTTTTGTCAGGATAATGCTTTCGACAGGATAATGCTTTTGTCAGGATAATGCTTTTGACAGGATGATGCTTTTGTCAGGATAATGCTTTTGTCAGGATAATGCTTTTGTCAGAATAATGCTTTCGACAGGATAATGCTTTTGTCAGGATAATGCTTTTGTCAGGACAATGCTTTTGACAGGATAATGCTTTTGTCAGGATAATGCTTTTGTGGCCACATGTACTCCCACTGTGTTTGGGACAATGAATTTTGCAAAACGCTGGCAAAATATGCGGGAATTGACTAACTACTCATTTGTAGTTGGTGATGATTTTACCATTGTGTGGAACTCACTGGCAGATTGATCAAGGCCTTCAGGGACTGGAGAGGACTTTGCCAGTTTTCCACTTAGCAACTGTGCACCAGTGATTCAGTTCAGACAGACATGTGTGTACCAGTGATTCAGTTCAGAAGGACATGTGTGTACCACCGAATCAGTTCATACAGACATGTGTGTACCAGTGATTCAGTTCAGAAGGACATGTGTGTACCACTGAATCAGTTCATATAGACATGTGTGTACCAGTGATTCAGTTCTGACAGACGTGTGTACCAGTGATTCGGTTCAGACAGACATGTGTGTACCAGTGATTCAATTCAGACAGACTTGAGTGCACCAGTGATTCAGTTCAGACAGACAGCGGCGTGGCGCTAACCCCTCTTTGACTTTAGATTTTTAAGACATTGGTCTTTTTCCAGAATCAGTTATTTAATTACCTCCCCTCAGCCTTGTCTAGTGTTTCTCATGTATCCTTGCTACACGTGGCTCTGTTGGAAATCAAAGATCTTATCTGCTCCGCTCTGTTTACTGGGTTTTCTTCCAGTGCCCCTGAATGGCACATTAATTCTGCATATTCGAAAAATAATGACTTTAGATAAATAATAATGATAATTCACAGAGACACTTGGGGAATTCGTACAGTTCAATGCAGGCTCTGTCGTTGATTCTGGGATACTGTGGGAGGCAGCTAAAGGATTCATTGGGAATAATGCAACATTATGTGCATGAAACCTTCATAAAGCAAAAGACTTTAAAAATTAGAAACCTTGGGGGCCCTGAATGCAAACTTAGATACGGTGCTTCAGGGACATTACATTGAACTACTGGCCTTAAAACAGAAAGTAGTCAAAAAAGAGATCACTTCTACCCTCAAACCACAGTCAGGATTTCTAATTCATAGAACCGGTCAACGTTATCATTTACACAGATCAAGACTTCGTCACCTCCTGGCCAAGAAGATCGGAGTTAATGTTTGCTGATTTTCCATCTTTTAGACGAGAAACGGCTCTCTTAAAGATTAGTGAATCCTTCCATTCTTATTACTCCAGTTTGTACAAATCAGACACAATCTTGGCAAGACACAATGCCATGCCTTTCTTAGTAGAGTACATCGGTCACCCCTTACTGTAGAATACTGCGCCTGGCTGGCAGAACCTACCATCCTAGATGAGCTATAAGTGGATCCACTTGATATGCAGAAAGGGAAGTCACCTGGGCTAGATGCCATTCCCCCAGAACCTCCTGGAACATCTGCCACTCAACATCATTCATACCGCTACAGGAAATGTTCTTCCAGGGGTGTAACCATAAGAGTTTCCTGTCTGCTTCTGAAATAGTATAAAGACCTGACTGATTTTAGCCGCTACAGGCCCATTAGTTTACTTAACTGTGACCTAAAAATTTATTCCAAAGTCCCCCCCTCCACACACACACACACCCCCAGAATCATATGCCACCACTGATGAATTGTGATCGAACTGGCTTCATTAGAGGTTGCCTTGCCACTGACAATGTTAGGTAATTACTTCTGCATAATTAATATCAACATGGATATTAAGGCACCAACAGCTGTTTTATCCCTTGATGCCATCAAACAGTGCAAAAGTCTTGCCTGGCCCTACTTGTCATCAGGTCTGGCTCCAGGTCTGGAGAGGGTTTCACTCAGACGATAAAAGTGCTGAATTATAACCTCTTTAATGGTCCTGACAGGCAAAATGCACTGGCCTTTGTTTGCTGTTTCAAGGTCTTCATGTCAAGGGTGACATCTGAGTCCAGGGCTCTGACCCTTTACCTCAGTTCATCTCTCAATGTTCTAATGTTAGAATCATCTCTGTCCTCAATACACAGCATCATACAGCCATCAGTGTTCTAATGTTGGACTCATCTCTGTGTGTAATACACAGCATAATTCAGCCATCAATGTCCTAATGTTAGACTCATCTCTGTGTGTAATACACAACATCATTCAGCCTTCAGTGTGCTAATGTTAGACTCATCTCTGTGTGTAATACACAGCATAATTCAGCCATCAGTGTCCTAATGTTAGATTCATCTCTGTGTGTAATACACAACATCATTCAGCCTTCAGTGCAGAGGACCAGCCTCATTTCTGTGGGAATCCACTCCTTATAAAAGTTCTGTCAGCTTTCAAGGTCATCTGGTTTAAACCATCTTCATTCAAGGTCATCTGGTTTAAACCGTCTTCATTCAAGGTCATCTGGTTTAAACCATCTTCATTACCCCAAAATGGCGCAGCTAACAGAGCTTCTCTCCCTGCAGAAATTCTTACAGTTGAACTTTCGATGTTGTATACTTCTCCGTAGACATTCTTACAGTTGAACTTTCTATGTTGTATACTTCTCTGTAAACATTCTTACAGTTGAACTTTCGATGTTGTATACTTCTCTGTAGTATTGTGGTACCTCCCTCACTCAGTCATCCTGTCAAACACAGTTAAACTTTGAATAAGGTTCTCAAAGATCTTAACAGATGGTCAAGCCTCATCAGCTCTCTGCAAGCCTAGATATGAACAGTTAAAGTGAAAATATTGCAAAGGGTTCATTTTGTTAAGTATCATCTGTCTTCCCTGCTGCTTACTGGAGCAAGCTCAGAGAGAGAGGTCATATAGTGACCTAGCAGGACCATAACTCAAATGATATTTTGGTCCTTTATAATGTGTTCCATTATTACTTGGCTTCACCCCATCAACAAATTCACTTGAACATTTTTTTTAATTCGATAACTATCTGATTTCTTCTCAACATTTAAGGATTTTGCACTGCCTTGTTGTCATTGCCATCATAAAAATACCATGCAATGGGGTTGTCCAATCAGGTTACTGGCTGTGTTTGATTTTCAGTGAAATGTATAATAATTCTATGTGTTTTCTGGGGTTGTCCAATCAGGTTACAGGCTGTGTTTGATTTTCAGTGAAATGTATAATAATTCTGTGTGTTTTCTGGGGTTGTCCAATCAGGTTACAGGCTGTGTTTGATTTTCAGTGAAATGTATAATAATTCTGTGTGTGTTCTGTTGGTTTCATTGTCTAGTAGCTCCTTTACCGTAAAACATACGTCGTTTGAAACCTCTAAGACTCTTTGCAGAACCACTTGAAAAATCAAACACATAAAATATGTCCTGTCTTCCCAGGCACCAGGCTGTTTTAGAAGAGTTTAGTCATGATAGAAACATAAATATACCTTATGTATATATAAATAAGTTCTTAAATGTATCTTATGCCAATTTCAGTGAGCAGTGAGGGAAAAGTTAGATGTCTGTTGTGTGAACTGATCATGACTGTGTTCCATTTACCCTGGTTATATCAGAGAAATCTTTTCAGTGCCAAGTGAATAGTTGTATTGGCATAATCTGAAAGTCTGAATTACGACTGCATTAAAGCAACAGGTGACAGATGCACCTCATTCATTAACACCTCAATCATTAACACCTCATTCTAACATCTACTGGTGTCCTTATCCATTAACACCTCATTCTAATACCTACTGGTGTCCTTGTTCATAAACAGTGACGTGAAAGAGAAAGATCAGCAGTATATTCTGACAGACCATTTCACTAGTGGCTGTTTCAGTAGCAGATAATGTTGTCACACTGCAGGAAAGGTAATGAAACTATGCAAGTAACACGATATTAACCAGACTGGTGAGTCACGATAGATGCCTGTAAATATAGAGTTCCAGCTCCCCCAGTAAGAATAACCTCTTAATGAAAAAAACCCTGAGCCCTGAACGATCAATAAACAAGGTGATGATTTCATCGTATTAAAAGTGGCTCAATTAAGGCAAAATACGTCAAAGTAGTGACTGGACAGTGAATGAATAATAAATAATCAATAAATGAAATATAGACCCCATAGTTCTTGGGGACTGGATGAGTCATTCCATTTCCACATATGTTAGCTGGGCTTAAAACAGTCCATATCTCCTCACTGCTCCAAGTCAACCCTTTACTCATTTTAACATAGTCCATATCTCATCACTGCTCCAAGTCAACCCTTTACTCATTTTAACATAGTCCATATCTCATCACTGCCCCATGTCAACCCTTTACTCATTTTAACATAGTCCATATCTCCTCACTGCTCCAAGTCATCCCTACACTCATTATAACATAGTCCATATCTCCTCACTGCTCCAAGTCAACTCTTTACTCATTTTAACATAGTCCATATCTCCTCACTGCCCCATGTCAACCCTTTACTCATTTTAACATAGTCCATATCTCCTCACTGCCCCATGTCAACCCTTTACTCATTTTAACATAGTCCATATCTCCTCACTGCTCCAAGTCATCCCTACACTCATTATAACATAGTCCATACCTCATCACTGCTCCATGTCAACCCTTTACTCATTTTAACATAGTCCATACCTCATCACTGCTCCGAGTCAACCCTACACTCATTTTAACATAGTCCATATCTCCTCACTGCTCCAAGTCAACTCTTTACTCATTTTAACATAGTCCATATCTCCTCACTGCCCCATGTCAACCCTTTACTCATTTTAACATAGTCCATATCTCCTCACTGCTCCAAGTCATCCCTACACTCATTATAACATAGTCCATACCTCATCACTGCTCCATGTCAACCCTTTACTCATTTTAACATAGTCCATACCTCATCACTGCTCCGAGTCAACCCTTTACTCATTTTAACATAGTCCATATCTCATCACTGCTCCAAGTCAACCCTTTACTCATTTTAACATAGTCCATACCTCATCACTGCTCCAAGTCATCCCTACACTCATTTAACATAGTCCATACCTCATCACTGCTCCAAGTCAACCCTTTACTCATTTTAACATAGTCCATACCTCCTCACTGCCCCATGTCAACCCTTTACTCATTTAAACATAGTCCATACCTCATCACTGCTCCAAGTCATCCCTACACTCATTTAACATAGTACATACCTCATCACTGCTCCAAGTCAACCCTTTACTCATTTTAACATAGTCCATACCTCACCACTGGCCTTTGTATTGAAGGCCAAGCTGAAGTTGATGGATAGGATGCAGGTGTAGGTGCTGGGTGACTCTAGGTGTTGCAGTGTGTGGTGGAGGGAAAAATTAACAGCATTCTCAACAGCCCTGTTGACTCGGTAAGCAAACTGGTAAACATCCATCAGAGGGGTGAGGTAGGATTTCAGATATGAGAGGATGATGCGCTCAAATGACTTCAAGACCACAGATGTTGGGGCAAACGGTGTGAAGTCATTGAGGCAGGAGATCTTGGTTGGAGGAGTCAACCCTCCACTCAGTCTAGCACAGTCTGTACCCCCTCATGGCTCCGAGTCAACCCTCCACTCAGTCTAGCACAGTCTGTGCCCCTCATGGCTCCAAGTCAACCCTACATTCATTTGAAATAAAGTCTAATTTGCCGTAAACAACAGTATGAGGATCATAACACATGCACATTTACCCATAATGCACATTTACCCATAATGCATAGTGTTTCCTATAGTTTCCTGTAGACCTGTGTCAGATCACATTCATAAAGAAAATGAACCACATCAGTGTTTGTCTGAGACTGGGCTGAGACCACCGTCTCAGTGGCGTCTTGGTCTCTCGTTATTTTGGCCTGAACACAGGGTGACTGATCTGCTCCCATCTGCCCATGAGAACTGAACTAAGGATGAAATCGCTTCAAGGTTTGAAATACCTACTCTAGCTGTGATAATATCTTTAGTCCCAGAAACGCTGCCAAGAAACTGCAGTTAGCAGTCAGACACAGTGAGATTATTACCTTACGACAGTGTGTCTTACCCTTCTGCTGGTGTGGTTTTAATACATAGTTATATATAATAGTTATATTGTCTTATCTAATTCATTGCCTTTTCTAATCCATCGTTTGAAGCCTGTCTATTTGTGTCTCTGCAGGTATTCATTACCGGAAATCCTGTGCATCGTCCGGCGCGTGTTTGATCGCCTCCTCTGGTTATCAGCAGTTCTGTACAGGGAAACTAAACTCAGTCTGCATCACCTGCTGCAACACGCCCTTGTGTAACGGCCCTCGTCAGCGCAGACGACCTCTCCTGTCTGCTGCTCCTTCTGACAGACAACATCTCTTTTTCCTGTCTCCAGCCCCGTCTCTCCACGTCTCTCTCCTCACACTGTTTCTGCCCTATGTGCTGGTCGACTGACTCTTAGAAACCGAGACCTGACCCCTCCTGGTGAAAGTTTCACTCCTGGTGAAGGTTTTGAGGACCCGAGGTCCTGAAGGGTTAGGCTAACCCTAACCCTAACCCTGACCCTGACCCTGACCCTAACCCTAACTTTATTCCACACATCTCTGTCCCCTCCCCTGCACTCAAAGGAAGACACTCCTGCATCCAAAGGAAGACACACAGAACTCTTCCAGCAACAAACATCAAATTCAGACTCCATAGAGACATGACCAGGATGTCTCCAGCACGACCAGACTAGCCACACAGAGTCTGCCGGAGCCTCCACAAGTTCACACCGACTCTCAAAGTTAAAGTCTACCAGAGCATCCACAAGTCCACACCGACTCTCAAAGTTAAAGTCTACCAGAGCATCCACAAGTCCACACCGACTCTCAAAGTTAAAGTCTACCAGAGCATCCACAAGTCCACACCGACTCTCAAAGTTAAAGTCTACCAGAGCATCCACAAGTCCACACCGACTCTCAAAGTTAAAGTCTACCAGAGCATCCACAAGTTCACACCAAGTCCCACTCAGTTCACACACTCATATGAAAAGAATTTTGTTTGTTTGTGGTTTCAAAAGATGAGGGAATGTTGACAGAAATAGCACAAAGGGAACTGTTACCTTTATTTCTTTATGTACTTGCTGTGCAGAGCAGTTTTCCTGTTTCTATCCAAAGGGGGTCAGCTTATTAACCATTAATTAACAGTTAACATTTTCACTTTATCCGTGTATTTAAGTTTAAGGGTTTATTCATATGTTTGACCTGACGGTCATATGGCTGATATCACGGTGGGGAACTGACCTGTCCGTCAGTGCTGGATCTGTGACACAAAGTGTCTCCAGAGCACTGAGAGAAAGAGCACAGCCCTGCTGGAGTGTGTGTGTACTGTACTTACTCTCTGATCTGCTGGAGTGTGTGTGTACTGTACTTACTCTCTGATCTGCTGGAGTGTGTGTGTACTGTACTTACTCTCTGATCTGCTGGAGTGTGTGTGTACTGTACTTACTCTCTGATCTGCTGGAGTGTGTGTGTACTGTACTTACTCTCTGATCTGCTGGAGTGTGTGTGTACTGTACTTACTCTCTGATCTGCTGGAACTCAGCAACCCTTTACCCTTTAACGCCAGACATATGTCATCTTCATCAGCTTCATCATCTTCATCATGTGTATCCCGGTTAGATTCAGTTCAACACCTATCAGTTCTCCAGTCAGGCAGCACTGCACACACCTCTCTGTGAGAAAGTGTGAAACTGTCTTTCTTTGATATCGTCCAGTATTTTTGTGTCAACTTGAGGATCATTCAGACAATTATAGTTGTGCTAAACACGATACAGGATGTTCACTGATCTCTGTCTTTGTTAATTTCCATTCTGCATTATTTTTTAAAGTCAGATCCTCATAGTGGAGTTTGTTCAGTAGAGCTTTTAGTTTAGATGCCGGACAGCATTTTCAGTTCTTTAGACATATATCTGTGTGAAAAATGTATGATGTTTGTGTTTTCTCGCTTTCAGTAATAAAAGGACATACTTAATAAAACCTCCATTGTTCTTCGTACTTTATTCATGTATGAAACTTGCATCTCAAATCTTTCACACAAACTGTTAAAGTCTTTAAGTAGCACAATTAGGGTTGGCTTATGTGTCTGAATAGTTGGGTGAATTAGCCTGATTAAATACCAAGTTAAACGTTTAAAGATGATAGGAGTATGCCAAGGGATAACATGAAGAAATGGACAGACACTGAGCTATTAAACCACAGGGAGAGTTTGCTGTATTCTCACAGACGCGCCATCATTTCAAAAAGTGCCTCATACAAATATGAATGAATCTCAGAAATACAGTGACATGGTGTGTAAGATGTGACTGTTTGTGTCGGAAGTACAGTGACATGCTGTGTAAGATGTGACTGTTTGTGTCAGAAATACAGTGACATGGTATGTAAGATGTGACTGTGTTAGAAATACAGTGACACGGTATGTAAGATGTGACTGTTTGTGTCAGAAATAC
Organism: Chanos chanos; assembly: GCF_902362185.1. NCBI lineage: Eukaryota > Metazoa > Chordata > Actinopteri > Gonorynchiformes > Chanidae > Chanos > Chanos chanos. The sequence continues at coordinate 261,091 of NC_044501.1, read as the reverse complement.
AGTGACATGGTATGTAAGATGTGAATGTTTGTATAAGAAATACAGTGACATGGTATGTAAGATATGACTGTGTTAGAAATACAGTGACATGGTATGTAAGATGTGACTGTTTGTGTCAGAAACACAGTGACATGGTGTGTAAGATGTGACTGTTTGTATAAGAAATACAGACTTAATGGTGCACCCCCTAGTGCCTCTGTTAGGTATTGCACTAATACGCCTCTGGTTTTCACTGATGACAATTTGTGATCACTTTTGTAATTCACTGACTGGACTGATGGACTTTTGTAATTTACTGACTGGACTGATGGACTTTTGTAATTCACTGATTGCTGATGAACTTTCAGCATGTGACTCTATGTCCTCTCTCTATGTGAAAGATATTTTCCTTAAATTGTCCCAACTTGTCCGACACATAACCTCAGAGATGAAGAGACATTTTTACTTTGTCCAACACATAACCTCAGAGATGAGGAGACATTTTTACTTTGTCTGACACATAACCTCAGAGATGAAGAGACATTTTTACTTTGTCTGACACATAACCTCAGAGATGAAGAGACATTTTTACTTTGTCTGACACATAACCTCAGAGATGAAGAAAGGTTTTCACTTTGAGGGCACAGAGCTTGTTTTCCTCTTGGGTTAGAATGAATGTGTGTGTGTGAGAGTGTGTGTGTGCATGTTTGTATAAATGGTTAGAATGAATGTGTGTGTGTGTGTGTGTTTGTATGAATGGTTAGAATGAGTGTGTGTGTGTGTGTGTTTGTATAAGTGTGTGTGTGTGTGTGTGTGTGTGTGTGTGTGTGTTTGTATGAACGGTTAGAATGAGTGTGTGTATGAGAGTGTGTGTGTGTGTGTGTCTGTTTGTATGAATGCTTAGAATGAGTGTGTGTGTGTGTGAGTGAGTGTGTGTGTGTTTGTATGAATGCTTAGAATGAGTGTGTGTGTGTGTGTGTGTGTGTGTGTTTGTATGAATGGTTAAAGAACATTCTTCAGAAGAGAAATGTGATGTGATGAAGAGCAGATTGGAGGAGCATCTCACAGGAGTGAACCGGAAAAACACCTAAACACAGGAGTGAACCGGAAAAACACCTAAACGCAGGAATGAACTGGAAAAACACCTAAATGCAGGAATGAACCGGAAAAACACCTAAACGCAGGAATGAACTGGGAAAGTGCCTAAACACTGTATAAGAAACAGAGAGAAAAGAGACAACTGAATCAGACCAAATCTCACTCTAAGAAATGTCTAAACCTCTCAGTGCAAGCCTGAAAAAATCAAACAGTAGTTCTTTTCTTATCTTTACTGTGGTTGTTATTTTTACATTAACATTAAGTTTTGTTCGTGGAATACCTTCCATTGAGACACATCAGCTGGAAGCTGAAATGTTAGAACAATCAGTTTCAGGTTTGTTCTGAACTGTGAAGTACAAAATGTGATAAAACATCTTTAACTGTCCACAAAACATTTGTTTTTCTTTTAACCAAAATTCTAACACTAACTGTAACCCTAAGACTGACATGTTTAACACATCACACACACACATCACACAAAATTTAACACTAAACCCTAAACACTGACTTTAACATCAACCATGAAAATAACCCTAAACATCACACAAAATTTAACACTAAACCCTAAACACTGACTTTAACATCAACCATGAAAATAACCCTAAACATCACACAAAATTTAACACTAAACCCTAAACACTGACTTTAACATCAACCATGAAAATAACCATAAACCTCACACAAAATTTAACACTAAACCCTAAACACTGACCTTAACATCAACCATGAAAATAACCCTAAACATCACACAAAATTTAACACTAAACCCTAAACACTGACCTTAACATCAACCATGAAAATAACCCTAAACATCACACAAAATTTAACACTAAACCCTAAACACTGACCTTAACATCAACCATGAAAATAACCCTAAACATCACACAAAATTTAACACTAAACCCTAAACACTGACCTTAACATCAACCATGAAAATAACCCTAAACATCACACAAAATTTAACACTAAACCCTAAACACTGACCTTAACATCAACCATGAAAATAACCCTAAACATCACACAAAATTTAACACTAAACCCTAAACACTGACTTTAACATCAACCATGAAAATAACCCTAAACATCACACAAAATTTAACACTAAACCCTAAACACTGACCCTAACATTAACCATGAAAATAACCCTACACATCACACAAAATTTAACACTAAACCCTGAACACTGACTTTAACATCAACCATGAAAATAACCCTAAACATCACACATAATTTAACACTAAACCCTGAACACTGACTTTAACATCAACCATGAAAATAACCCTAAACATCACACAAAATTTAACACTAAACCCTAAACACTGACTTTAACATCAACCATGAAAATAACCCTAAACATCACACAAAATTTAACACTAAACCCTAAACACTGACTTTAACATCAACCATGAAAATAACCCTAAACATCACACAAAATTTAACACTATGTGACTTGAAAAGCCACAGACTAAGGCTCAAGAACACACAGAATGTGACTCACACGCACAGAGTCTGACTCCGCTGCCACTGCCCTCCAGTCTGTTGTTACAAGTTAAATTCTGTAGTGATCGTAGTTTTCTCTGCTGGCTTCCTTCTCACTAACGTTCCTTTACCCTTTGTGTCTCCACTTCGTTAACGTTACTTATCAACACCTGTTTTCCACTGCTGGCTGCTAGCCTGCTAACGCTACATACTAGCTCCTTGCAAACTCACTGAATTAATGTGTTGATAGCTAACGTTATCGTTCTCTGCCTGTCGCTATGTCCTGTTCTCTGTGCCTCGCTCTTGCAGAGAAGTTGTCTCTTCTAGAGAGACGTGTCCATCTGGTAGAAGAAGGTAGCGCTAGTCACTGCAGATGCGACGGGCACCCAGATGGCATTAGCTTAGCCTCGGGCCGATTAGCGGCCCACTCTCGTATTGTTCCTCCATCAGCCTGGTTTCCCCAGCAGAAAAGACAGAGTTTGTTACGGTCGTGGGTGATGGCGCAAGCGGTCATTTGCATGGCCCAATTTACAACTGTTCCCAGTTGTGAATCGCTTTAATACTCTTGCTTCCCCCGTTTGCTGTCCTCAGCCCTCCGCCTTTCCCGACTGCCCCATGCCCCGCACCTTAGTCCAAACAGATCAGGTTAGCAATGCCAGCAACTGTTACCTGTCTCCCCGGGGCCAAAGCTCCCGAGATAGAAGCTAATCTTAGCCTGCTGGCAAACAGGGATAGCTGCTCTGGTAGGGCACATTCCATACACCCTAGGTATGACAACATAGTTATACATGTCAGCACCAATCATATTAGGATGAGGCAATCAGAAGTCACAAAGGATAACTGTCAGAAAAATATGTTATTCTTCTCTATGAAATATGCTCATTAACATACTTATCTAGTTGGAACCAGATGCTCAGTCAAGGACACTGTAACCAAGAGCAGATGTTCCACAGCTGAGTAGAGAAACATGTATCTCTTATCTCTGTTTGGTGTGCAAAAAATAATTGGTGTGATTCCTTTCTAACAGATAAATGCCACATGAACCCAAAGGGAGTTTTAGGCTACTCACAGCTGTGATGCCTGCCTGTATTGCTTTGTGACTGGTCTCCTCGCCGCGAGAATAAACCAACCTGCCTTGACTTTGGAGAATCTGAGTGTCTTTTATAAAATTACTTTAACAATAACATAGTTAGGACATGTGATTTCGCCAGAAAGATTTTTCGGTATCGATAAATTTTCTCTGGCCCTCTATCAGCTAGAGGTAATTATGAGAAATATAGTAGAGTTTTATCACTAAATTGCTGGCTGGTGCAGTGTTGTGCAGATCAGGGATATGATTTTGTGGAGTAGCCATCTGGCTTTTCCCATTAGTGTGCTTTCATGCCCACGCAGCTCACCTCGGTCTAGAGTCAGACAGACCAGATATGGCCGAGTCCCTTCTCCACACTAAATGCCGTACTTCTTAGTTTGAAATGAATTCTAAGTTTCGAAAAGCAGTCAAAGTCTTCAGGAGTCCAATGCAGTTTAAGTTTATTGCATTCAGTAGTGAGCAAAATACAACAAACTGAGTCAGGTCCCAGGGAGTGACTGAATATAATACATAAAATCATTTACTTATATCTAAAATTTTATCAGTATGCTAAACCTATGTAGCCAGTAAGCGCATAACACGGTTGTATGGTAACACCCCTTACATCATCTGTTTTTGCATGGTCCAACCCACTTGCTTCCAGAATTTTCCCCAGATTTTCCTAGAATTCATTATTCCATACACCACTATTTCTTAAGTTTTCCCTTTTTGGTTAAATAAAAAATTATGATTCAGCCATGTCCTCATCTTACCTCGGATGCTCAACCATGTCCCCAATCTCACCTCAGATACTTTACCCTTAATGCAGGTGTTAGCTATCAAGCGATGGGGCTAGTCCATGCAAGGCGGACACTGAAGCAACTACATCCTGACCATTACTTATGCTTCCCTGTCACTATGACCTAGATTTTACCCTTTTCATGTTGCCTTCATGTTTTGCTGATTTTGCATTTTCCCTTTTCGGTATACCGAGGGCCTCTTCCGTTGACTTCAACATTCAGAGGCCTTCTTCCATTTCAGAGGCCTTCTTCCATTTCAGAGGCCTTCTTCCATTTTAGATGCCTTCTTCCATTTCTCAAACAACTCCCTCCTCTGATATGAATGCTGTAAGCCCAGTAACACTGAGAGGTTTTATTAATATTAGATCAATTTCCCATAAGGCGTTGCTGGTCAGTTACCTGATCAGTGATCTTAGCCTTGATGTGATGGATTTGTGTGAAACTCGGTTAAAGCCAGATGTTCTTCCCCCTTTAAATGAAGCTTCACCCCCTAACTATTCCTTTTCCTGTGCTGCTAGGGCAGCAAGGAAAGGTGGGGGTGTAGTTCTAATCTATAATACTAAATTTACTCCTAGCACCCTTAGCCTACCTATTTTGCCCCCTTTGAGCTGCTCTCTGTGAAGCAGTCCTGGACTACCTCATCTTTCCTCATAGTAGTGCTCTACCAAAAGCTCTGTGAGAGAGAGAGTTTGCACTTTAATGATGCTTTGAATGACTTCCTTGGTTAATTGTAAAAACAATACCTTTTCTTAGTAATTTGTCCCTTAGTTAGGTTTGACAGGTTTACTGTCCAAACACAGATCTACCTTTAAACAGTTGGAATTGTAATAGGAAGAATCAATTAGTGTAAGTAATTATAATAAGTAAGTACAAGTAAGTGTAATTAGTGTATTTGTGAGCCCTAAATCCTAAGGCATAACTGTAACCCAAAGCCCCAATTCTAATATCAACCCTGTGGGACCTAGCAGAATGTTTTCTATGGTGTTAAGTTCAGAAGAGACACACACGTAACTCACACAAAGCATGCATAACTGTTTGCCTTTGTACACACTGGCAAAATCTTCCTTACAAAATCTTTACCTTCACACATCGATGGTCAGTTGTACCTGATCATTTATAGGTGTTGTAAATCTGAGGGTCCATCAGAAAACCCAAAACCATTCATTTTGCTCTCAGAAAAGGGTACTTGTTATCAAAGACACAGAAGGTCAAAGGCTCAAGGAATTTCTTTCTCTAGTCAGGAACATAAACTCAGTCTCAGTAACATATAGACTCAGTCTCAGGGACATATAGACTCAGTCTCAGTGACATATAGACTCAGTCTCTGTGACATATAGATTCAGTCTCACTGACATATAGACTCAGTCTCAGTAACATATAGACTCAGTCTCAGGGACATATAGACTCAGTCTCAGTAACATATAGATTCAGTCTCAGTAGCATATAGACTCAGTCTCAGTGACATATAGACTCAGTCTCAGGGACATATAGACTCAGTCTCAGTGACATATAGACTCAGTCTCAGGGACATATAGACTCAGACTCAGTAACATATAGACTCAGTCTCAGGGACATATAGACTCAGTCTCAGGGACATATAGACTCAGACTCAGTAACATATAGACTCAGTCTCAGGGACATATAGACTCAGTCTCAGGGACATATAGACTCAGACTCAGTAACATATAGACTCAGTCTCAGTAACATATAGACTCAGTCTCAGTGACATATAGACTCAGTCTCAGTAACGTATAGACTCAGTCTCAGTAACATATAGACTCAGTCTCAGGGACATATAGACTCAGTCTCAGGGACATATAGACTCAGTCTCAGTGACATATAGACTCAGTCTCAGTAACATATAGACTCAGTCTCAGGGACATATAGACTCAGTCTCAGTGACATATAGACTCAGTCTCAGTAACATATAGACTCAGTCTCAGTGACATATAGACTCAGTGTCCGTGACATATAGACTCAGACTCAGTGACATATAGACTCAGTCTCTGTAACATATAGACTCAGTCTCTTTGACATATAGACTCAGTCTCAGTAACATATAGACTCAGTCTCAGTGACATATAGACTCAGTCTCTAACATATAGACTCAGTCTCTGTGACATATAGACTCAGTCTCAGTAACATATAGACTCAGTCTCTTTGACATATAGACTCAGTCTCAGGGACATATAGACTCAGTCTCAGTAACATATAGACTCAGTGTCAGTGACATATAGACTCAGTCTCAGTGACATATAGACTCAGTCTCAGTAACAGACTCAGTCTCAGTGACATATAGACTCAGTCTCAGTGACATATAGACTCATCTCAGTAACATATAGACTCAGTCTCTTTGACATATAGACTCAGTCTCAGTATCATATAGACTCAGTCTCTGTGACATATAGACTCAGTCTCAGTGACATATAGACTCAGTCTCTGTAACATATAGACTCAGTCTCAGTGACATATAGACTCAGTCTCAGTAACATATAGACTCAGTCTCTTTGACATATAGATTCAGTCTCAGGGACATATAGACTCAGTCTCAGTAACATATAGACTCAGTCTCAGTGACATATAGACTCAGTCTCTGTAACATATAGACTCAGTCTCTGTGACATATAGACTCAGTCTCAGTAACATATAGACTCAGTCTCTTTGACATATAGACTCAGTCTCAGGGACATATAGACTCAGTCTCAGTAACATATAGACTCAGTCTCAGTGACATATAGACTCAGTCTCAGGGACATATAGACTCAGTCTCAGGGACATATAGACTCAGTCTCAGTAACATATAGACTCAGTCTCAGTGACATATAGACTCAGTCTCAGTAACATATAGACTCAGTCTCAGGGACATATAGACTCAGTCTCAGTAACATATAGACTCAGACTCTGTAACATCGTTTCCACAATGTGCGGGAGTGTCTCTGAACTGTTTCTGAAAGACAGAGGTACAATTCTCTGAAATACTCTTTTTTTTATTCAGAGTTGATTTAACTAATTCTAAATAAATAGTCTTTTTTGTTGTTTTTGTTTTCATTGTGAGGATGTATTTTCTTTAGTTCTCTGTTTTTTTGTGTGTTTGTTTATGGTATATTTCATGACACTTATTTATGAGTACTGCATATTTATGCTGATGCTCTTATACTGTGCTGGTGTGTGATACTGTTGTCGGTGGAACTCCATAGTTTATATTATGAGGGCTCTTGTAGTCCACTCTCTTATGTTCCTTCAGCTTTACTCTACTCTACACACTTTACAGTTTAAATTATATAATATTATATTAGTTTATATTATGAGGGCTCTTATGTTCCCTCAGCTTTACTCATCTGGTCTAAGACTGAACTTAGTGGTGGCACCAGACCGTTCCCTTACAGCTGCATGCTTGGTTTGTTCTCTGCCTGTTTTGGGAGTCACTTTGGATAAAAGTGTCTGTGAAAAGAATACATGTAAATGTAAATGGTTGGTTGGTTGTTCAGCTCTTTGTTTAGTTTCTTGGTTGGCTGTTCAGTTGTTTGTTTGTTTAGCTATTTGTTTGTTTGTTTGGTTGGCTGGTTGATAAACCATTTACTGAGCATTTATATATTTTCCCAACAAAATAATAATTATGAAAAAATAATGAAAACCACAGTCTTCTACAAAAAAAAGAAACATTAAAAAAAAGAATCTACGTAATACAAAACACAGTCTCTCTCTCTCTTTCTCTCTAACTCACTGTATTAGAAGGAATTTTGTGGAATGTTACGTGAGAAAATGTGAGGAACTCTGTGTGTGTGTGTGTGTGTGTGTCTCTGTCTGTCTGTCTGTGTGTGTGTGGGGGGGGGGGGGGTTGTGTGTGAGAGAGAGAGAGAGAGAGAGAGAGAGCGAGAGAGAGAGAGAGAGTGTGTGTAGGTTTTATGAGTTTGTGTAAAAGTAGGATATGTTTTATGAACTGTTTTGCTATTTTATTTTTTTGTTGTTTTGTTTTTTGTTTTTTTGTTTTTTTTTGTAAAAGTAATTGTTGATGGATTTATGCATGTACTTCACCCCCTCTCTGTTCCTGTAACAATGAACCAAATGTAAGGGAGGGCAGGGGTTTCTCCATAGTTTGTTTTTATCACACAGAGGGAGGAAATGCCTGTCACCCTGATCTTATCCATTTCCCCTTCTACCCACAGTTCTAAAATTCCACAGGAAGTGCTGACAGTTTCCATGGACGCACTTCCTGGGCTGCATATGGGCTGTGAAAATGAAAGAGTAATAAGGGACAGAATGTTTTGATGATTAAAGGTAGAAATTATTGTTTATTTTGTTTTGTAACTAGTTTTATTGAAGCTGTTCTTTCCATTTTTAAAACGCTTTGCTTTCAGACAGAGAGGGAGAAAGGGTTAAAGGTGCTTTCAGACAGAGAGGGAGAAAGGGTTAAAGGTGCTTTTAGACAGGGAGGGAGAAAGGGTTAAAGGTGCTTTTAGACAGGGAGGGAGAAAGGGTTAAAGGTGCTTTTAGACAGGGAGGGAGAGAGGGTTAAAGGTGCTTTCAGACAGAGAGGGAGAAAGGGTTAAAGGTGCTTTTAGACAGGGAGGGAGAAAGGGTTAAAGGTGCTTTTAGACAGGGAGGGAGAAAGGGTTAAAGGGGGTTGAGAGAGCAGGGCGTGGCAGGGAGAAGGGGGATTTTGGAGGTAGTTTCAGTTTAGCAGGGAGAACACATTCCCGCTGGAGCGCTATGTCTCAGAGTAATCCCGTCTTCTGGAGATAATGGAACGACTTCATTATATCCTACTCACTCCCTTTGTTTTAACTCTTCTGATTTCTCCTCACAAGACATTCGCTGGTGAGTAACATCTCATTTAGCACAAGGTTTTCACTGCCTTCTCTCTCCACCTTCTCTCTCTGTCCCCTTGTGTGTCTCAAACTGTGTTTCTGTCCCCTTCTCTCTCCACCTTCTCTCTCTGTCCCCTTATGTGTCTCAAACTGCGTTTCTGTCCCCTTGTGTGTCTCAAACTGTGTTTAACTGTGTTTGTAAATTGTTACTGGAGTTGGAGAGACTGTGGATGGGCATTGTGAGAACTGTCAGATGAAGGTACAGAGATGGTGAATTAAATCACTACTGACAGATGAAGTTACAGAGATGGTGAATTAAATCACTACTGACAGATGAGGGTACAGAGATGGTGAATTAAGACACTATTGACAGATGAGGATACAGAGATGGTGAATTAAATCACTACTGACAGATGAAGGTACAGAGATGGCGATATAAGACACTACTGACAGATGAAGTTACAGAGATGGTGAATTAAGACACTACTGACAGATGAGGATACAGAGATGGTGAATTAAATCACTACTGACAGATGAGGGTACAGTGAATTAAGACACTACTGTCTTTGTTTACAGTATTTGGATGACAGAGTAACAGATTTAAATTCTCTTACTGGGGTGTTAGTGACAGTAATTCAAAGCTGTTGTAAAGGGAAGATACTGAGAGATGCTGCCTCTGGGGGTGATAGACACAAATCAAACACATCTGCAGTCTAAAACCAAACACATCTGCAGCCTAAAATCCTGCAATACAACTAGAGGTTTTCAGTGAATAAGATATAATTATAACCCTAACATCTGCAGTCTAAAATCCTGCAATACAACTAGAGGTTTTCATTGAATAAGAATCCATGACAACAGTAAGAAACCATATAATTAAGCTTAACACCTAACATTACAATAATAACCTTAACCCTATGACATTAACCCCAATATTGCAGCGGGCAGCCATGGTCTAGCAGTTAGAGAATCTGGCTTGTGACTGAAGGGTTGCTGGTTTGATTCCCAGGCTGACATCCACGGCTGTGTGCCCTTGGGTAAAGTGCTTAACCCCAATGCCCCTGTGGGCAAAAGGAATGCTGCTCACTCGCTGTTCACAGTGTGTGTGTGATCACAGAGATTTTCATTCACATTAAGCCTAATATTATAATAATAACCTTAACTCCATAACTTTAACCCTAAAATCACAATAATAATAACCCCATGACAATAACCTTCACACTACAATAATAACCCTGGCACTGTAACATTAACTTTAACACTATGGTATTAACAGTAGCCTCATATTGCTTTAAAGTAACCTTAACACTACAATAGTAAATAGTGCAGTCTCACATATGTCCTTACTCTGACCTGCTCAGGACTGCAGAGGACACAGCTAATGAGCTCGTGCAGAAAAAATATACAAACTGCTTCCTGTTTGTGAATTATCTGCTAAGGATAGCAAAAGATAAGAACCACAAAAAATCTAACCCTACCGCAAACAATCTAACCCAAACCCTTCCCCAATCAAGAACACACCCTTCATATGAAGGGTCTGTGTGTGATATTTTCACTTAGACTGTGACAGGTGTCAGTGAACAGGGCCCCAGATCAGTGAGAGTCTATCCCCAAGCACATCCTGAACACACCACTCTCCACACACATAACACATCACTTTCCAACACATACTTAACATGCCCTCTCTGGCACACACTTAACACATCACTTTCCAACACATACTTAACATGCCCTCTCCGGCACACACTTAACACATCTCTTTCCAACACATACTTAACACATCACTTTGCAGTATCTACTGAAGCACCAGCACATGGTCTCCCACTGTGTCAAAAATCAAACTTCCTGCATCCAGTTACTGGTTTTGCTCTTTTTCCTCTACGGTAGTGACATCACTGTTTCCCAGCAACAGACACAGCTACTGTTACAGGCCTCTGTAAGACATAGGGGTAAAACTTCCATTTTTAGACAGGTATCGCACTGTTACAGGCTTCTTTAAGACATATGGGTAAAACTTCCATTTTTAGACAGGTATCACACTGTTACAGGCTTCTTTAAGACATATGGGTAAAACTTCCATCTTTAGACAGGTACCACACTGTTACAGGGTACATTTTGACATTTTTGGCCATAGGTACAATACTATGACAGACTAGCCTTTTTTTATTTAGGCATAGGAAAAATTATGTTGTAGTTTTGTCTAAAATGGTGGAGTATCAGGTGGAGCCAAAGAGTGTCATAAATATCTGGTTTTCTAAAAAATGTCCGTCAGGTATGAGCCTGACCCAGAGTATATGCCATAGACTGTCTGCAATACAATGGGAACATAATGTAATCTGTAATATAATGTGAACATAATTTAATTTGTAATATAGTGTGAACATAATGTAATATAGTGTGAACATAATGTAATTTGTTATACAATGGGAACATTGTGTAATTTATAATATAGTGTGAACATAATGTAATCTGTAATATAATGTGAACATAATTTAATTTGTAATATAGTGGGAACATTGTGTAATTTAAAATATAGTGTGAACATAATGTAATTTGTTATACAATGTGAATACTCTGACCATAATGTCATTTGCTGATCTGTGAAATAACATGCTTATCTTTATTCCCATATCTGAAATAATATTTATGTTGTATTTACAGAGGAGGACAAATGTGAAGGGCTGTATCCAGTCTTCTCTCCCTCAAGCCTTGTGGTCAGATATGGAGACCCTGTTTCAGCAACCTGCTCAGTTCCAAACACAACAAAGACCTCAATGCAATATAGCGGAATGGGTTTGGAGGCCAAACAAGGGGCCACTGATGGTTTACAGGAGAACGTCATGAACCTGACATGGAGTGTGAGCAGTCTGACAGAGTGGGAAGAAATGCAAGGGATTCGGTGCTATTCACAGTTTGAGGAACAATGCATCACTAATCTGAGTGTGACCATTTACAGTGAGTTATATTCTCCTTATGGCCTCATACACACATCATTTACAGTGAGTTATATTCTCCTTATGGCCTCATACACACATCATTTACAGTGAGTTATATTCTCCTCATGGCCTCATACACAAATCATTTACAGTCAGTTATATTCTCCTTATGGCCTCATACACACATCATTTACAGTGAGTTATATTCTCCTCATGGCCTCATACACACATCATTTACAGTGAGTTATATTCTCCTCATGGCCTCATACACAAATCATTTACAGTCAGTTATATTCTCCTTATGGCCTCATACACACATCATTTACAGTGAGTTATATTCTCCTTATGGTCTCATACACAGATCATTTACAGTGAGTTATATTCTCCTCATGGCCTCATACACAAATCATTTACAGTGAGTTATATTCTCCTTATGGCCTCATACACACATCATTTACAGTGAGTTATATTCTCCTCATACACAGATCATGATATGTCTTCAATATACAGATCCTCTCACATGCTGATGTAAGCCACTGTCTCTGGCTCAGTAAAGGCCAGGAGACATAAGCACAGCCCAGGGTGGGTACAGCAGAATTACTCATGTTGTCAGGAATAAAATCACACTGATCTCCTACTGCCCCTTACAAAACAATCTCCGTCAATCATGAAATGTAACTGAAGAGCAAAGAGCAGAAACTAGCTAGAGCGATACAATAACTACCTCCGACCACAACATGTCACTATGTGCCCATGCAGACGGTAACTCTGCATGTATTACTGTAACTCTGCATGTATTATTACAGAAAACAGAGATCAGAGGGAAACACTGATTTGGCAAACTTAACCAATAATTTCATAATGTATTATTCACATCTGTTACATTTACTATATAACATGAACTCTGTGTATGTGTGTGTGTGTGTGTGTGTGTGTGTGTGTGTGTGTGTGTGTGTGTGTGTGTGCGTGTGTGTGTGTGTGTGTGTGTGTGTGCATGTGTGCGTGCGTGTGTGTGTGTGTGTGTGTGTGTGTGTGTGTGTGTGTGTATGTATCTGTGTGTTCTCAGAGCCTCCAGACAGTGTATTTCTCCGTTCTGTGAGTGGGTCTGGTCCAGTGGTTGAAGGGAATCAGTACCAGTTGGAGTGTGAGATCCAGAGTGTGGCTCCTGTTCAGAAGCTCACAGTGAAATGGTTCAGAGGAAAAACATTACTACATGAATCCACTGTCTCTCAGTTCTCTGTCACAGGTCGCATTCATAAAGATGTGACAGTGACTGACAGATATAACATCACAGCCAGCAGAGAGGACCGTGGAGTCCAGTATAAATGTGAAGCTGAACTGAAGCTGGATTTGCCTGAATCCCTAAAATACCAGTCAGAACCCATCGATTTGCCCTGTGAGTCTCTTTACAAATTTTTCTTATCAGAGAACATAAAAATCTCTTTATGTGCTAACTTATCCTGTTCATCTCTCTATCTGACTGTCTGTCTCACTCACTCACTCAATCACTCATTATCTAAGCCGCTTATCCTGATTAGGGTTGCGGGGGGTGCTGGAGCCTATCCCAGCGCTCATAGGTCGAAAGGCGGGGAAACACCCTGGACAGGTCGCCAGTCCATCACAGGGCACTGTCTGTCTCTCTCTTGCAAATTCAAATTCAAAAAGGCTTTAATTAAAATGAAAACAAACATACTGTGCTGAAGCAATCAAAAGCTTGACATTTTAATTATGAATTAACATATATGAAATAAAACGAAATTTTACATGTTTTGGGAACATTTTAACTGTACTTGAGTATAATGATTGTCAACTTTTTCTTTTAATTCACTACATTTTTCAAAAGGAAATAGTCACATTTCCTCAGACATTTTACTTACTGCAATATTAAATGAGCAGAAGACAACAAATAAACAAATAAACAAACACACAAATACACACATACACAAATCACTATACTCAACAAATACACACATACACACAGCACTTTACTCAACAAATACACACATACACACAGCACTATACTCAACAAATACACATATACACACATACACACAGCACTTTACTCAACTAATACACAAATACACACATACACACAGCACGTCACTCAACTAATACACACATACACACATACACATAGCACGTTACTCAACTAATACACACATCACTATATTCAACAAAAACACACATACACACAGCACTATATTCAACAAAAACACACATACACACAGCACTATACTCAACAAATACACACATAACACATACAGACAGCGCTTTACTCAACAAATACACACATACACACAGCACTTTACTCAACAAATACACAAAGATACACAAATACACACATACACACAGCACTTAACTCAACAAATACACACATACACACAGCGCTTTACTCAACAAATACACACATACACACAGAACTTTACTCAACAAATACACACAGATACACACATACACACAGCACCTCACTCAACAAATACACACATACACATATACACTCAGCACTTTACTCAACAAATACACACATACACACAGCACTATACTCAACAAATACACACATACACACAGCACTTTACTCAACAAATACACACATACACACAGCACTTTACTCAACAAATACACACAGATACACAAATACACACATACACACAGCACTTAACTCAACAAATACACACATACACACAGCGCTTTACTCAACAAATACACAAATACACACAGCACTTTACTCAACAAATACACACATACACACAGAACTATACTCAACAAATACACACATACACACAGCACTTTACTCAACTAATACACACATACACACATACACACAGCACGTTACTCAACAAATACACACAGATACACACATACACACAGCACGTTACTCAACAAATACACACAGATACACACATACACACAGCACTTTACTCAACAAATACACACATACACACAGCACTTTACTCAACAAATACACACAGATACACAAATACACACATACACACAGCACTTAACTCAACAAATACACACATACACACAGCGCTTTACTCAACAAATACACACATACACACAGCACTATACTCAACAAATACACACATACACACAGCACTTTACTCAACTAATACACACATACACACATACACACAGCACGTTACTCAACAAATACACACAGATACACACATACACACAGCACGTTACTCAACAAATACACACACATACACACAGCACTTTACTCAACAAATACACACATACACACAGCACTTTACTCAACAAATACACACAGATACACAAATACACACATACACACAGCACTTAACTCAACAAATACACACATACACACAGCGCTTTACTCAACAAATACACAAATACACACAGCACTTTACTCAACAAATACACACATACACACAGCACTATACTCAACAAATACACACATACACACAGCACTTTACTCAACAAATACACAAATACACACAGCACTTTACTCAACAAATACACACATACACACAGCACTATACTCAACAAATACACACATACACACAGCACTTTACTCAACAAATACACACATACACACAGCACTATACTCAACAAATACACACATACACACAGCACTATACTCAACAAATACACACATACACACATATACACAGCACTTTACTCAACAAATACACACATACACACAGCACTTTACTCAACAAATACACACATACACACAGCACTTTACTCAATAAATACACACTTACACACAGCACTTTACTCAATAAATACACACATACACACAGCACTTTACTAATCAAATACACACATACACACACACACACATACACACAGCACTTTACTCAACAAATACACACATACACACAGCACTTCACTCAACAAATACACACATACACACATATACACAGCACTTTACTCAACAAATACACACATACACACAGCACTTTACTCAACAAATACACACATACACACAGCACTATACTCAACAAATACATACATACACACAGCACTTTACCCAACAAATACACACATACACACAGAACTTTACCCATCAAATACACACATACACATAGCACTATACTGAACAAATACACACATACACACAGCACTTTACTCAACAAATACACACATACACACAGAACTTTACTCAACAAATACACACATACACACAGCACTATACTCAACAAATACACACATACACACAGCACTTTACCCAACGAATACACACATACACACAGCACGTTACTCAACAAATACACACAGATACACACATACACACAGCACTTTACTCAACAAATACACACATACACACAGCACTTTACTCAACAAATACACACAGATACACAAATACACACATACACACAGCACTTAACTCAACAAATACACACATACACACAGCGCTTTACTCAACAAATACACACATACACACAGCACTTTACTCAACAAATACACACATACACACATACACACATACACACAGCACTTTACTCAACAAATACACACATACACACAGCGCTTTACTCAACAAATACCGTGTTGGGCAGACACTGTGCAGCTTTCAGAAAGAAAAGGACATTTGTTAACCTTAAGTGTTCCTTAGTAATTAAAGTTGCAGTTGTGTAAACTCTCTTCCTCTTTTTCACCCTTCTTTGTCTATTTCTATCACCCTCACTCTGCCTCTCTATCCCTATCCCCTTTGATCCCAGTTCTCTCTTTTATGGCCCAGGCCTCACTGCATGTAGGACCAATGCACATCAAAACAGAAACCCCTCACTGTAACACCTAACAGACGCCAAGTTCAATGTTTTAGCGCAGCAACCCCCAGACCATTTGGTCAAATGCTGATACTGTTTAATTGCGAGGGAGACTAGATCACCTCAGGAGGTTAGTTTCCCTGTGAGAATGGAATTCAGACCATGTCACAGGCCCCATCTGCATTGCTCCACTCTAGCACAAACTATGTAGAACAAAAGAAAAAACGAAACTAACCATACGATATTATCAGTTAAATACGCATAACTGTTTGTATAGTCATAAATGTGCGGTAAAACTTAAAAATAGCCAGGAGCCAAGTCATGAGCAGCTAATTGTATGACCATCGGTGTAACTGTGCTGTTTTTAATGGTAAAGAAGCCATATTTGGTCTTGTTCGGGAGCATACAATGCGGTAGATTCAAGTACGCGGACGTAATTTTACTATTCTTTAATGGGGAAAAGCTATGTAAAATTATTTCAACTGAGCTCAAATTAATACTTCCCAAATTCCAAGGAGTGTCTCCTCCTTTCAGGCAGAGACACCCCCCAAAAAGGATAGCGGCACCCCCCCGTCTGCAAATCAGATAAAATGCCAGACTCTCTGCTATCGTACAGTTCAGTTCCGCTAAGCTAAGGTTCAGCTCCAGTTGAGCTCCGGGTTGTATCAGCCGTAATGTACGCCCGTCCGTTCTGTTCTGCTCGTCTCCACGAAGAATCGGCCCAGACTCACCGCTACGGAAGATCTAAAAGACTTTCCCGGCACCGACACGAAGTCTCGCTCGTGCTCCCCTTTTCCACTGCCGCGCTTTTCCACTGACAAAATACTGGTGCCAGAGCCGAAAAGCTGGCACCGGCACGGCACCACAGAATTGCTGGTCCCAAAAGTTGGAACCGCTGACGTCAGAGGCTATGCAAATAAAAACCACGCGAGAACCCAATCAGTTCAGCGTTTGATACGTGGCGTTCTTTAGAGAGGCGGGAGTAACAAAAAACGTCTGACCAAGTAGCGGTAGGCCAAAGGATATTTGTAGCATGAAAATATGTACATAATTAAAAGATGCATGAGTAACAATTTGTGTCTACATCAATACGGGCTGTTGTTTACATGTTACATGAACGTAGTCGGACCCAGAGTGGTAGAAAAAGACACTCTCTCTCTCGGCTCTGGCTGGTGCAATTAAACCACTGCATGCAGACCTTCATTTAAACACTCGTTTTAACTTTTGAGCTAGGTGACTTACTATTTTCATGAATTTTACCTCCAGAGCGAAAAGTTATGGGACAAAATTCGTGAGGTGTTTCGCTGTGTGGAAGCCTAGCGTAAAAGTAAATTTATAAAGAGCAAGCAGATGCGTTCTGTCCGACATTATTTTTTCCCCACGGAAATTACCCAAACTTTCGCTATGTAGCGTTCAGTTCCCAAACCAGTGGAAATGCGGGCCGGTTCTCAAAAGGCACCAAGGCAGCACTGGCTCTGCACCGGCACGGGCACGGGCACCAGCACCGTCGTAGTGGAAAAGAGACAACGGTCTCCTTCTGCCAACCTTGGTAACTCCGGTCCCTCATACCTGAGCGTGGCTGGGCCTGCTCTTCTTCCTCCTCATTCCTTTTCTCTCCCTTCTTCACAACCCCTTTTTTCGTGTGTAAGTAACTCCACTAGAACATCACTCAGGTAGTTCTTTTGGTTAAGCGTGCCTCTTCATGAGTAATATCTCATACTCGCGTAGTTGTTCATTCATACATACTTTAGGTAACGAGGATATTGTTATTGTGTACCGTTAGTTGTTTGTCTTCTTGTTAGTAGTTTAGATGCTGTTGTATGTGTGTGTATAGCGGATGTGCCTTAATTCCACCTGATTTCCAATTTATTCCACATTAGATTTATTCTGTACCGTTTGAATTTGTCCTATTTGAGTACGTGATAAATTATTTCCTAGTTACTGAATGTGGTGATCCAGGAACTTAGTTAGCGAGAAGTATTGAATTCGAAGAGTATTATTGTACCTGCTACTTTAATGCTGTTATTAATTATATGTACGGCTAATGAAGAGGTATTCAGAATCATTTCTAGGTTCAGTGTTCAGAGCGCTGAGCTATAAATAGAGTTTTTCAGAATATCTGTAATTACACTGGGTTCAGGTTCCAAAATAAGGTTATGGTTACAGCTAAGTGATATTAGTATTAAGTCTAATATTCACAGAGAACCATTAACCAGATTTTCCTCATACCATTGCCACGACAACAGATAAACACACAGCACTTTACTCAACAAATACATACATACACACATATGCACAGCTCTTTACTCAACTAATACACATTTATACATATACACACAGCGCTTTACTCAACAAATACACAGATACAGGCAGTGCCTCACTCTGTGAATCTTTCAGCTAAATTACTTCCTCCCATACACTAGATTAGTATTCTCTTGGTAACCATGGTAATGACCAGGTTGCCCTGTATGGGTGGGATGAGTATACCCCAGTCTAATTTCAGCCCTGTTCAGTATCACTGTCTCCCTTCCATCACTGTATTTGATCATGTGTATTTATTATATGTAAGTTTATATATTTATATATTTCAGCCCTGTTCAGTATTACTATCACATCACTGTCTCATTTAGATCACTGTAATAGATAATGTATTTATTGTATATAGGTTAATAGGTTTATTCAAATATATTTATTGAATGTGTTTCACCCATACTTGAGTGACTCATAGGTGTTCATGTCGCTAAAGTAAAAAACAGCAACAACATCAACAAAAACCACCGTCATCTGTCCTGTGACTGGCACAAAGGAGATGGTAGACTGTATTTTTATGTTAACAGTTGGTAAGACTGTAAGTAAAATATATAAGAGATTTGTATATGTGTATGTGTGTGTGGGGAGGTGGTTTGGTGGTATATTTGTATATGTGTACATATGGAGGGTTGATTTAATGTGTTCTGTGAGTCTATTTACAAATTTATCGAAATCTGTCACTGTATTAACCTATCCTGAGTTCTCTTTCTTTCTTTCTTTCTTTCTCTTTTTTTCTCTCTGATGGTCCAGACTGCAAGGTTGGAGACAACTGTACAGTCGAGGAGATTGTTGGTAAGACTGTATGTAAAATATATAAGAGATTGATTTGATTTGGTGATATATTTGTATATGTACGTGTAGGGGGTTGATTTGGTGATATATTTGTATATGTGCATGTAGGGGGTTGATTTGGTGATATATTTGTATATGTACGTGTAGGGGGTTGATTTGGTGATATATTTGTATATGTGTACGTGTAGGGGGTTGATTTGGCGATATTTTTGTCTTCTTGTAAGCAGATGTTGCTGACCTGCCGATTTTTGCTGGTGGAGCAGCGAGCGCTATACTGGTCCTGATGGTGGCGTTGGGCGTCGTGCTCTGTGTTCACTACAGAAAGACCAGAATGGGCCATTACATGATGAAGAACATCCTCCCAAACAGGATAAACAGACACATAACCCACAGCAAGGAAAACGAACACAGCCAACTGTAGGCAAACCATCACTACTGAGAGAGTTAAGAGGTTGAGTTTTTATAGGTAACCCCAAACATCACTACTGAGAGAGCCTAGGGGTTGAGTTTTTATAGGTAATCCCAAACATCACTACTGCGAGAGCCTAGGGGTTGAGTTTTTATAGGTAATCCCAAACATCACTACTGTGAGAGCCCAGGGGTTGAGTTTTTATAGGTAATCCCAAACATCACTACTGCGAGAGCCCAGGGGTTGAGTTTTTATAGGTAACTCCAAACATCACCACTGAGAGAGCCTAGGGGTTGAGTTTTTATAGGTAATCCCAAACATCACTACTGAGAGAGTTTAAGGGTTGAGTTTTTATAGGTAACTCCAAACATCACCACTGAGAGAGCCTAGGGGCTCAGTTTTATTCAGTCTACCACATTTATCACCAAATGTTCATATGATTCTGTCTATGCTGCATATAATCTAAAACATAGATGAATATTTACATAATTTAACTGTTTATGCTGTGTAGAATGTAGAACATAAATTAATGTATTTTGAATGCATATGCAGAGTACAATCCAAAAAGTAAATGGATATGTTTTGAATATCTAATGTTGACAAGAATCTAATACATTTCTTTTCATTTACGTTTCTGTCAAATATATGAGCAATCTATCTGCATGTTAAAATACAGACAAATATCTATGAGAATAATTTGCTTTGAGTGGTGTAGCTTTTTAAATTGTCACATTTTTCCATAAAATAATAAAAAAAAAGTAAAGATGTACACTTTATTCCAAACATGCACACACAAGTTAATGATGCACAGCAGTATAATCCAGTCTTTGTATTAAAAAAAATAAAGAGTTAATCTGTCAGTATGCACTGGATACTATTAGTCTGCCACATGCATGCTTCATTCCTTTCTGAAAAAGTTTTTTAAAACTGCAACCTTTCATTTGTGAACCACTGTTGAATATGATTAACTCTTCACTACACCTTGGACATAAACCCAGAACTGTCTGTTACCCCGTCCCCTGTACTGTACATCCCCATCCTCTCTCCACCAGAGACAGGACAACACAGCCAAAACCAGACAACACAGCCAAAACCAGACAACACAGCCAAAACCAGAGACAGGACAACACAGCCAAAACCAGACAACACAGCCAAAACCAGACAACACAGCCAAAGCCAGAGACAGGACAACACAGCCAAAACCAGAGATCCCACCCACCCCAACCATGGCCTGTTCTCCCCCCTGCCCTCTGGGAGGCGCTACAGGAGTCTCAGAGCCCACACTACCAGGCTCAGAAACAGTCTCTTCCCCCAAGCTGTTACCCATCTGAACCCGGCTACCCAATGAACACTACTCACTGCCTAGCCTCCCTGAACTCTACACACACACACACACACACACACACAGACACGCACTCACACACACACTCCCCTCCATGTTCTCTCTCCTGCCAACACTCACACCCTGATCCCACCCCCCTCTTTAATGACCTTCCTTTTGCACTACTGCCATATGTTTACAGTGCCTTCTGCACAGCTCTGTTGGCCATTTGTGTTTGTCAGTTAAGATAATAAATAATAAAAAGGCACAAGGTTGGGTTTTGGTAGTAGTCCTCTTTATTGAGGCTTCACTCAAATGATCTGATGCAGGAGCAGAAGGGAGAGAAGAAGAGACTCTTCTGTGCACATGATCTTACCAAGACCAAAGAAAACAATTTCTCGTACACAGGTTCAAGACTCAAGAGATTTTATTGCCATTTGCACAGGTACAGGGCAGTACAGGTATAAAGCAGTACAGGTACAGGGTAGTACAGGTACAGGGCAGTACAGGTACAGGGCAGTGCAGGTACAGGGCAGTGCAGGTACAGGGCAGTGCAGGTATAGTGCAGTGCAGGTATAGTGCAGAAGAGGTACAGGGCAGTACAGGTACAGGGCAGTACAGGTATAGGGCAGTACAGGGCAGTACAGGTACAGGGCAGTACAGGTAAAGTGCAGAAGAGGTACAGGGCAGTGCAGGTACAGGGCAGTGCAGGTATAGTGCAGTGCAGGTATAGTGCAGAAGAGGTACAGGGCAGTACAGGTATAGGGCAGTACAGGGCAGTACAGGTACAGGGCAGTACAGGTAAAGTGCAGAAGAGGTACAGGGCAGTACAGGTACAGGGCAGTACAGGTATAGTGCAGAAGAGGTACAGGGCAGTACAGGTATAGGGCAGTACAGGTATAGTGCAGAAGAGGTACAGGGCTGTACAGGTACAGGGCAGTACAGGTACAGGGCAGTACAGGTAAAGTGCAGAAGAGGTACAGGGCAGTACAGGTACAGGGCAGTACAGGTATAGTGCAGAAGAGGTACAGGGCAGTACAGGTATAGGGCAGTACAGGTATAGTGCAGAAGAGGTACAGGGCAGTACAGGTACAGGGCAGTACAGGTATAGTGCAGAAGAGGTACAGGGCAGTACAGGTACAGGGCAGTACAGGTACAGGGCAGTACAGGTATAGTGCAGAAGAGGTACAGGGCAGTACAGGTACAGGGCAGTACAGGTACAGGGTAGTACAGGTATAGGGCAGTACAGGTACAGGGCAGTACAGGTACAGGGTAAAGGGCAGTGCAGGTACAGGGTAGTGCAGGTACAGGGCAGTGCAGGTACAGGGCAGTGCAGGTATAGTGCAGAAGAGGTACAGGGCAGTACAGGTACAGGGCAGTACAGGTGCAGGGCAGTACAGGTACAGGGCAGTACAGGTGCAGGGCAGTACAGGTACAGGGCAGTACAGGTACAGGGCAGTACAGGTACAGGGCAGTACAGGTAAAGGGCAGTGCAGGCACAGGGCAGTGCAGGTACAGGGCAGTGCAGGTATAGTGCAGAAGAGGTACAGGGCAGTACAGGTACAGGGCAGTACAGGTGCAGGGCAGTACAGGTGCAGGGCAGTACAGGTGCAGGGCAGTACAGGTATAGGGCAGTACAGGTGCAGGGCAGTACAGGTACAGGGCAGTACAGGTATAGGGCAGTACAGGTACATGGGAATTCTTGTGCATATCTCTAAGAGTCACAGCTTTTGTAGAACAAACAAAGTCAAGGAAGACAATTAAAGGAGCAGCATAAAAAAATACACACTATATACAAAATGTGTACACGATATAGAAATAAAAATAAAAATAAAAATGCACACTGTGAGTTAATGCACAATGAATTATTGCACTATGTATTATTACTGCACAAAACAGTATGACAGAGACCCAGAGAGTGAGAGTGGGTGAGGTAGTTAGATACACAAAAAAAAACAACAACAAAAAAAACAGTCTGTAAGTTGTGTGAGTGTGTGAGGTGTTAAGTGTTTGTAAGGTGTGTGAGTGTGTGAGGTGTTAAGTGTCTGTAAGGTGTGTGAGGTGTTAAACGTTCATGGTTGTGTGAGTGTGTGAGGTGTTAAGTGTCTGTAAGGTGTGTGAGTGTGTGAGGTGTTAAGTGTCTGTAAGGTGTGTGAGTGTGTGAGGCATTAAGTGTCTGTAAGGTGTGTGAGGTGTTAAGTGTCTGTAAGGTGTGTGAGTGTGTGAGGTGTTAAGTGTTTGTAAGGTGTGTGAGGTGTTAAGTGTTTGTAAGGTGTGTGAGTGTGTGAGGTGTTAAGTGTCTGTAAGGTGTGTGAGGTGTTAAATGTTCATGGTTGTGTGAGTGTGTGAGGTGTTAAGTGTCTGTAAGGTGTGTGAGTGTGTGAGGCGTTAAGTGTCCATGGTGTGATTGAGCTGGAGGAATGTAATGTTTCCTTCCAGCCTTGATGTCCTTTAGCAATCAGTCTGACAGTGGGTAGAAAGAGGCCGTTGTGGAGGCCTTGTGAGTGGTGATGCTCTCTGGCCTGAGGTGTCTCAGGTTGGGTTCTGACACCTGAACAGAGAGTGAGCTGGGTGCTGACGGTCACTGAGGATGCTCTGTGCTCTTCTCCTGCAGCGCAGTGTGTAGAGTGTGTCCATGCAGAGCTGATGATTCTCTCTACAGTTTTGATGATTTGTTGAAGAGATTTCCTCTCAGCCTGGGTGGTGTTTCCAAGCCACACAGTGATGCCACTGATGAGAATGCTCTCAGTCAGTCCTCTGTGGGCCTGGTGGAGGGGCTGGTGGCTGAGTCTGGGGGGTACAGGGTGTAGAGTTTGGGGCTGAGGCAGCGGCCCCGGGGGGTACAGGGTGTAGAGTTTGGGGTTGAGGCAGCAGCCCCAGGGGGTACAGGGTGTAGAGTTTAGGGCTGAGGCCGCAGCCCTGGGGGGTACAGGGTGTAGAGTTTGGGGTTGAGGCAGCAGCCCTGGGGGGTACAGGGTGTAGAGTTTAGGGCTGAGGCAGCAGCCCTGGGGGGTACAGGGTGTAGAGTTTGGGGTTGAGGCAGCAGCCCCAGGGGGTACAGGGTGTAGAGTTTGGGGTTGAGGCAGCAGCCCTGGGGGGTACAGGGTGTAGAATTTGGGGTTGAGGCAGCAGCCCTGGGGGGTACAGGGTGTAGAGTTTGGGGCTGAGGCAGCAGCCCTATGGGGTTCCTGTGCTGACTATGAGCTCAGCAGAGACCTTATTTCCCATTATCACCACCTATGGTCTCTCTGTAAGGAAATCCAAAATCCAGTTACAGGTGGGTGCTGGCACCTCACGGCCTGCCAACTGCACAGTCAGCTTCATTGGCCAGATGGTGTTGAAAGCAGAGCTGTAACCCAGAGAGAGCATGTGTGCATAGGTCCTGTTAGTGCCCGAGTGTTCCAGTGTAGAGTGAGGCACCAGGGCCAGCATGTCGTCCACTGATCTGTTTGGGCGGTAGGCAAACTGTAGGGGATCCACCGCGTCTGGAACCACAGAGTTCATGGATTGGAGAACCAGCTTTTCCAGGCACTTCATGGTGACCGGTGTAAAGTCGTTCACTATGGATGCGTTTGTTTTTTTCTGGATCGGCACTATAACTGAGGACTTGAAGGACCGTGGGGCTGTTTCCTTTGTGAGAGAGAAATTAAAAACGTCTGCGTACAGCCCCGTCAGCTGCTCAGCACAGGCCCTCAGGACTCTCAGTGACACTCCATCAGGGGGTTTACCTGGTTCAGAGCCCTCAGAGCCTGTGTGTGTGTGGCACCTGGAGTACAGTCTCCTCAGGGTTACAGGGGGGATTCTGAGGGGATGTCTCTGTTCAGTCTGTCGAGTCTGGCGTAGAAACTGCTGTCTGCTAGGGTGGTGTCACGGGTCTCAGTCCTGTTCGTGTTTCTCCTGAAGTTAGTGACAGATTTGATTCCCTGCCACATACAGTCTACGCAGCAGCTCTCAAGGTTTTGGGAGTTTGCCCTTTTTGCAGCTCTGATGGAATTTTGCAGCTCATATCAGGCCCGCCTACACTCCATGATGTCCCCTGACGTAAAAACTGCACACCATTTCCTGATCTTCATACATAAATCCACATTAAACCAGGGCTTTTGATCTTCATACATAAATCCACATTAAACCAGGGCTTTTGATCTTCATACATAAATCCACATTAAACCAGGGCTTTTGATCTTCATACATAAATCCACATTAAACCAGGGCTTTTGATCTTCATACATAAATCCACATTAAACCAGGGCTTTTGATCTTCATACATAAATCCACATT
This sequence comes from Chanos chanos, assembly GCF_902362185.1. NCBI lineage: Eukaryota > Metazoa > Chordata > Actinopteri > Gonorynchiformes > Chanidae > Chanos > Chanos chanos. The sequence continues at coordinate 235,076 of NC_044501.1, read as the reverse complement.
AAACCAGGGCTTTTGATCTTCATACATAAATCCACATTAAACCAGGGCTTTTGATCTTCATACATAAATCCACATTAAGCCAGGGCTTTTGATCTTCATACATAAATCCACATTAAACCAGGGCTTTTGATCTTCATACATAAATCCACATTAAACCAGGGCTTTTGATCTTCATACATAAATCCACATTAAACCAGGGCTTTTGATCTTCATACATAAATCCACATTAAACCAGGGCTTTTGATCTTCATACATAAATCCACATTAAACCAGGGCTTTTGATCTTCATACATAAATCCACATTAAACCAGGGCTTTTGATCTTCATACATAAATCCACATTAAACCAGGGCTTTTGATCTTCATACATAAATCCACATTAAACCAGGGCTTTTGATCTTCATACATAAATCCACATTAAACCAGGGCTTTTGATCTTCATACATAAATCCACATTAAACCAGGGCTTTTGATCTTCATACATAAATCCACATTAAACCAGGGCTTTTGATCTTCATACATAAATCCACATTAAACCAGGGCTTTTGATCTTCATACATAAATCCACATTAAACCAGGGCTTTTGATCTTCATACATAAATCCACATTAAACCAGGGCTTTTGATCTTCATACATAAATCCACATTAAACCAGGGCTTTTGATCTTCATACATAAATCCACATTAAACCAGGGCTTTTGATCTTCATACATAAATCCACATTAAACCAGGGCTTTTGATCTTCATACATAAATCCACATTAAACCAGGGCTTTTGATTAGGATTAGTACAGCAGTTAGATTTAGTCTGGACCTCTATAATATGAAACCTCTATCTACAACTGCATGGTAAAAACCAAACACAGAAATTGTAATTTACTGAAGCAGAAGTCATTTTAGGTTTCATAAGTCTCTTACACCTCATGTAAACCCCTTCAACACATTTACTTCCTGTCTTTAAATGTTCTGGCCTCCGCTTCTAATCCATTTCTTTCTTCTGTGGGTGTTGAGAATCCACACGTGTAATGCACAAACTGGACTGGTGTGTGAGTGGTGCTAACCACTGTAAAAGACTGGGCCCCATTTAAGGTCTGTTGGCCCCACCCCACCCGTCCTATGTGCTTTGTGAAGATTTTATTCTTGATGAAGGACTAGAAGTAAATTAACTTTAAGTAAAGTTGTATGTGTGTTAGAGAGTTTGTCTATAGTACCAGATTTATTCTAGAAGTAGCCTTCAAAGTGAAGCCATTCAGTTCTTTTTCAAATGAAATTTATTGGACTCGCTGGATTAAGATACAACAGATTAATAGCTGTGCTTCCTCCCTTTTACCACCAGGTGTCACTAACGTGAAGCGTGATGAAAACTTCGCGCTATGAACCCGGTTGAATCTAGTTGATACGGTTGAATGGAAATCCTCGTGGAATGGAAAACTTCAGAAAGCTTCGTTTCGACATCACTAATTTATGGCAACTCATATTTGGGTCAATAATTCTGTATTGATGAAGCGTGCAGTGCTAAATGCCGTTCATTCTCAATGTGAGTGAGGTCACTGTTTTAACAGTTTTATGTCGCAAGTGAAAAGCGTCTTTCAAATACCACGTCGCAGAAATATGTCGTCACAAGAGCAAACGGAAGCTAAGGAGCTTTCCAGAAACAGTGTAGTGGAGAGGCAGAAGATAGGTGTCGGTCTCCTACTGAGGGTGAATCGTTTCTCCTTATCAGTTCTGTCCCTCAGAACGGCCACGAAAAGCGACATTACTGTACGCCTGCGAGACAGTATTTAGTTAGAGGTTTGATTTAAATTCTTAAAAAGTACCAGTGAAGAATAACAACTCGTGGCAATGACGACGATCGACTACAGTGTGTGGGACCACATCGAAGTGTCGGACGATGAAGACGACACTCACCCAAATATTGATACACCCAGTCTTTTCAGGTGGAGGCATCAGGTACAACACTGCTGTCGCACCATCATTGTTGGGTTTTGGGTATGGGCCTGTGTAGGCTAGAATAACACGGCTGTCGACAGACGGGGGCGAAACATATATTCACATTATGCTGCTTTGGCTACTGAACATGTAGATGTAAGAAGGGCCTATTCCACACCTGATGTATACAGCCGGCTACATCTCAGTCTTGCACTGTGAATCCGAGAGTTTGGTTAGTTTTATCCGCTTTTTAGAGCTGCGTTTGCTTATTCTGTACAGACAGCGGCGGTGTGTACTTGCGGAACAACACATTTAAACCATAATCATCGGATGCTACTGTCTGCAGCTGTGAATCAGTTTACGTGTTATGTCGTTTCGCACGGTTCCTGTAGCTTTTTCTTGAACTCTCCTGGAACTTCTTTGGCACCGTGACGTCAGCGCGGGGGAGGGGGGGGGGTCATAGCTGTCGCTGCTCCCGCCCGCCAAGGCTAACTGTTTACAGATATAAGTTAACACACTTGCCTTATAGATTAGTGTATGTCTATGAATGTATATAGGCTAGTAACCATATTTAGCCATGGATCCCTGATTGTTGTAATTCTCTTCAGCGCCGTTGTATGCTTGCGTACTCATTAAGAGCTAGACAGCTTCCAGTTGTGTCAATGTCTTCCCTCGCACGGTCAGTAGCCCCGTTCTCAAATCCAACTCAGCAACTGTCTGAGAATTTATCATCCGATGAAGAAAACCTATAGCCCGCACTCAGGTCTGCTTTACAGAGACAAGCTAATCCCCTCACTACCGTACATACAGTCACAGAAATGACTTGGTTAGAAACTACTGGTATTCCAAGAGATGTCTTCATATCCAAACATCACCCAGACATCGCGTTCTGAGTTGTGTGTGTATTGTACTTAACTATATAATTTGATAGCACAGGTATAAGATGAATTGTGAAATTAATTCTTTTATGTTAAACACTATTGCGTTGTTACTATCACAATGAGATCAGTGTATTAGACCTGCTCAGTCTGTATTTAGGAAACTTGGTCTGGTAGAATGTTTAGCAATTAGCTTTTGAATCGTGGCTGTCACAGCCAGGTGGAATGTATTGTATCTGATATCTGTGGAGATATCACTAACATAAAAGCAGTATAGTGGAGCCCGACCGATATAGGATTTTTAAGACCAATACCGATTTCGATATTTGAGGAAGATTTAAAATCCGACGTTGATATTTCGGCCGATATTCTCTCTTATTATTTATTTATTTTTTTTCAGAAACACATAACAAAAAGAAACATTTTCCCTAACATTCGTTATTTGTAGTTATTTAAGAGTCCTCATCAAGATAACATGACATCATGCAGTTTAAAAGTAAACTTGTTTTATTGTCATAAATGGTAGGCTACTTTGAACAGAAGTACAACAAAACTTATATTATTGTATAATATAAGTTTTCATGAGTAATGCAGTAAACTGGTACGGTCACCTAGAGTAAACGCTGCTGCTGAATGCATCTCATGCTGCATGACCATCTGTAATGAGGACTTGCGGCTTTGAGATTTCACACTACACGTTTGAAGGAGAAGCTTGATAACTTTGTTTGGCTACCAAGCCATGTTGGGAACTTGTTCAGCTCACGTTTATTTACGTGGTCCTTCTGGAGTAATCATTTCTAAAGCACTGACTGTAACTACAGATGGTTTAGGGATAACATGGGTCTGTCTGTCTGTCCATTTCTTTTTTAATGGACATTTGTGGGCCGTTATAAACGCCGATACGGATATATCTGCAATTAACACATGTCGCCAAGTCATGGGCCGGGCTCTCACTGTTTCCCCACTCGGGTTAGGGTTAGGGTTACCCTAACACTTGTAAGTCACTTTGGATAAAAACGTCAGCTAAAGAAATGTAATGTAATATAATGAGTGAATAGCCTGACAAATGGACAACTTTCCTATTAAGCTACTGCATGGTGCTTCCATCAGGCCCGTCTGGAGCGGATGGAGGCTTTCCAAAAGGGTTAGGGTTAGGGTTTGGGTCAGCTAAAGAAATGTAATGTAATGAGTGAATAGCCTGAAAACCTACTGCGTGGTGTTTCCATCAGGCCCGTCTGGAGCGGATGGAGGCTTTCCAAAAGAAGGGAGAGGAGATTGAGAGGAGCCTGTTGGAGAGCAAGAGGAAGTTGGCTGAGGTCCAGCGCAGGGTGCGTGAGCTTCAGGAAACGTCATCAGAGCAGACGAAAGCAGAGCTGGCCAAAGCACTGGAAGAGGAGAAACAGCTGAAAAAGGAGGAGAGGTCATGGGAGAAGAAGCTGGAGGAGCATCGCAGGGAGGAGAAGAAGATGCCATGGAACGTGGACACGCTTAGCAAAGACGGTTTCAGTAAGGTGAGATCACTAACTCAACCACAAACTCATCTTCAGAAATAAGACGTCATTCACTCACCCACAAACTCATCTTCAGAAATAAGACGTCACTAACTCACCCATGGGATAGTTTAGCAAAGACGGTTTCAGTAAGGTGAGATCACTAACTCAACCACAGACTCATCTTCAGAAATAAGACGTCACTAACCCACCCATGGGATAGCTTAGCAAAGACGGTTTCAGTAAGGTGAGATCACTAACTCAGCCACAAACTCATCCTCAGAAATAAGACGTCACTCACTCACCCACAAACTCATCTTCAGAAATAAGACGTCACTAACTCACCCATGGGATAGTTTAGCAAAGACGGTTTCAGTAAGGTGAGATCACTAACTCAACCACAAACTCATCTTCAGAAATAAGACGTCACTAACCCACCCATGGGATAGCTTAGCAAAGACGGTTTCAGTAAGGTGAGATCACTAACTCAGCCACAAACTCATCCTCAGAAATAAGACGTCACTCACTCACCCACAAACTCATCTTCAGAAATAAGACGTCACTAACTCACCCATGGGATAGTTTAGCAAAGACGGTTTCAGTAAGGTGAGATCACTAACTCAACCACAAACTCATCTTCAGAAATAAGACGTCACTAACCCACCCATGGGATAGTTTAGCAAAGACGGTTTCAGTAAGGTGAGATCACTAACTCAACCACAAACTCATCTTCAGAAATAAGACGTCACTAACCCACCCATGGGATAGTTTAGCAAAGACGGTTTCAGTAAGGTGAGATCACTAACTCAGCCACAAACTCATCCTCAGAAATAAGACGTCACTCACTCACCCACAAACTCATCTTCAGAAATAAGACGTCACTAACCCACCCATGGGATAGTTTAGCAAAGACGGTTTCAGTAAGGTGAGATCACTAACTCAACCACAAACTCATCTTCAGAAATAAGACGTCACTAACCCACCCATGGGATAGTTTAGCAAAGACGGTTTCAGTAAGGTGAGATCACTAACTCAGCCACAAACTCATCCTCAGAAATAAGACGTCACTCACTCACCCACAAACTCATCTTCAGAAATAAGACGTCACTAACCCACCCATGGGATAGTTTAGCAAAGACGGTTTCAGTAAGGTGAGATCACTAACTCAACCACAAACTCATCCTCAGAAATAAGACGTCACTCACTCACCCACAAACTCATCTTCAGAAATAAGACGTCACTAACCCACCCATGGGATAGTTTAGCAAAGACGGTTTCAGTAAGGTGAGATCACTAACTCAACCACAAACTCATCCTCAGAAATAAGACGTCACTCACTCACCCACAAACTCATCTTCAGAAATAAGACGTCACTAACTCACCCATGGGATAGTTTAGCAAAAACGGTTTCAGTAAGGTGACCTCGGTCCAGAGTCTCTCTCTCGCCTCATGTTGGCCACTCCTGACACACAGAGACGCCTGTGTAGTGTTCATCTCCCGACAGACAATGAGACATTCCTCATGCAGCTCCAGACAGACACTCAGACATCTCTCATACATCTCCTGATAGTCACTGTTGGTGGGTCAGGGCTTTGTTTTGTCTGGCTAAGGAGTGTTAATTAATCACAGCCTCTCTGTGTTCTGCTCCCTCTCTCTCTCTTTCTCTCTCTCTCTGTCACTCTGGGCTCTACAGAGTGTTGTAAACATTAAGCCTGAGGGGAAGGAGGAGTCGGAGGAGGAGAAGGAGGCGAAGCACAAGACCTTTGTGGAGAAATATGAGAAACAGATCAAACACTTTGGTGAGGACAGGCAGTCTGTGTATGTGTGTGTGTGAGAGCATAATCTGTGTGTGTGTGTGTGCGTGAGAGCATAATCTGTGTGTGTGTGTGCATGACAGCATAATCTCTGTGTGTGTGTGTGAGAGCATAATCTCTGTGTATGTGTGTGTGTGAGAGCATAATCTCTGTGTGTGTGTGTGTGCATGACAGCATAATCTCTGTGTGTGTGCGTGAGAGCATAATCTCTGTGTGTGTGTGTGTGTGAGAGCATAATCTCTGTGTGTGTGTGTGTGCGTGAGAGCATAATCTCTGTGTGTGTGCGTGTGAGAGCATAATCTCTGTGTGTGTGTGTGTGTGTGTGTGCGTGAGAGCATAATCTCTGTGTGTGTGTGCGTGAGAGCATAATATCTGTGTGTGTGTGCGTGCGTGAGAGCATAATCTCTGTGTGTGTGTGTGTGCATGACAGCATAATCTCTGTGTGTGTGTGTGTGCGTGAGAGCATAATCTCTGTGTGTGTGTGTGTGCGTGAGAGCATAATCTCTGTGTGTGTGTGTGTGCGTGACAGCATAATCTCTGTGTGTGTGTGTGTGCGTGAGAGCATAATCTCTGTGTGTGTGTGCATGACAGCATAATCTCTGTGTGTGTGTGAGAGCATAATCTCTATGTGTGTATGAGAGCATAATCTCTGTGTGTGTGTGCATGACAGCATAATCTCTGTGTGTGTGTGCATGACAGCATAATCTCTGTGTGTGTGTGTGCGTGACAGCATAATCTCTGTGATTGTGTGTGACAGCATAATCTCTGTGTGGGTGTGCGTGACAGCATAATCTCTGTGATTGTGTGTGCGTGAAAGCATAATCTCTGTGTGTGTGTGTGTGTGTGTGTGTGTGTGCGCGAGAGCATAAACTGTGTGTGTGTTTAACCATGGTAACGGGTGTCCTCCTGTAGGGATGCTGCATCGCTGGGACGACAGTCAGAAATACCTGTCAGACCACCCTCATCTAGTGTGTGAGGAGACAGCAAACTACCTGGTCATCATGTGCATCGACCTGGAGGTGGAGGAGGTGTGTGTGTGTGTGTGTGTGTGTTTGTTTGATCTGTTTGTATGTATCTGATTATGTGTTTGTAGTATGTTTTTGCTGTATTTGTGTGTGTGTGTGTATGTGTGTGTCTGATCTTTGTATTTTGAGCTCTGCGTGTGTGTGTGTGTGTGTGTGTGTGTGTGTTTGATCAATCTTTGTATTTGAGCTCTGTGTGTGTGTGTGTGTGTGTGTGTGTGTGTATAATCTTTGTATTTGAGCTATGTGTGTGTGTGATCTTTGTATTTGAGCTGTGTGTGTGTGTGTGTGTGTGTGCGCGCGTGATCTTTGTATTTGAGCTCTGTGTGTGTGTGTGTGTGTGTGTTTGTTTGATCTGTTTGTATGTATCCGATTGTGTGTTTGTGTAGTGTGTTTTTGCTGTATTTGTGTGTGTTTGTTTGATCTGTTTGTATGTATCTGATTATGTGTTTGTAGTATGTTTTTGCTGTATTTGTGTTGTCTGTGTGTATGTGTGTGTCTGATCTTTGTATTTTGAGCTCCGCGTGTGTGTGTTTGATCAATCTTTGTATTTGAGCTCTGTGTGTGTGTGTGTGTGTGTGTATAGTCTTTGTATTTGAGCTCTGTGTGTGTGTGTGTGTTGTAGAAACACGCTCTGATGGAACAGGTGGCTCATCAGACCATCGTGATGCAGTTTATATTGGAACTGGCCAAGAGTCTGAAGGTGGACCCCAGGGGATGTTTTCGACAGTTTTTCGCCAAGATCAAGGTGTGTGTGACGAGACAATAACTGTCACCTTAATATTAAAATATGTAATTTCCAAAGCTTTAAAGACCATAATGTGTAACCATGGCACATGTCAGACTTAAACACTAAAACAGCTGATCTTTGGTCAGTCTCCCTCTGTGTGTGTTAAAATCAAACGCAGTCAGGCTTCTGTGCTCTGTCAGGGTTAAAGTTACTCAAGTCTGCAGCATGACAACACCGATCTTCATTTAACAATATGAATGCCTGGACACCACACAAACATGCGGAACTCTAGGCGCTTTCGGACTGAACAGTTCTAGGGTCTAATTCGATAGGAACTACCCCCTTATAACATATAACTGCCCAGTCCAAAAAAAAAAAAATGTCCCCCTGCATTTATACATTTACCACAGCAGTAGCAGTGAATGACTTGATGGGCATAGTACTTTTTGGGTGCTAGCATAGCGCTTGTGCCTGACGCTGGCTCGCAGCATCGTGTTTTTTTTTTTCTTTTCCCCGCCGCAGTCCCCAGATCGTAAGCTGGATAAACACATTCTTATTTTAGGTTAAAATGCAGATCACAGCCACACAAGCGGACATACAAGCACCTACCGAAGCGGAGTGTACGCTACCTCTTCAATGTACAAATATACATTGGACGTTGCAGAAATGGTCATTGTTGGGGGATATAAAATACCGGTAAAATAAAACATAAAACCATGTTTCCCCCTCTACAATTCCAGACAGTTTAAGACATTTTAGACATGAATATCAAAAATTAAATGTAATACGTTCTAAAGCTGTATATTTTGCACGGACCTTTAAAAATGGCGGTTGCAATCATCCATGCCTGCGTCTGGACCAATGGCTGGACATCTATGTCACAAGGTTCCTATTGCGCTGCGAAAGTACCTACCCTGAAGTAGGAGCTAAAAAAGCCCCTCAAAACAGCGTTCTAAGAACTACGATCGTTCTAAGTTCCTGCGGTGCGAACACGTGAAAAAGGGGGTACTTTCTCCAACAGTTCTAAGAACTATGGAAAAGTTCCTCCGGTGCGAAGGCGCCTACTATAATCAATATAACAATGTTGAGTGTAAATACATATGTAGTATATTTGGACTGAAAGAGATATATAACTCACTTTAACACTGTCAGTAATGGTCTATATATATATATATATATATATAAAACTCACTTTAACACTGTCAGTAATGGTTTTTACAGTATCAGTATTGTTTGCGTGTATGTATGTGTGTGTGTGTGTCTGTGTGTCTGTATGTGTGTGTGTGTGTGTGTGTGTGTGTATGTGTGTGCGCGTGTGTGTGCGTCTGTGCGTCCTCTCTCAGACGGCGGATCAGCAGTACCAGGATGCCTTTAACGATGAGCTGGAGTCGTTTAAGGAGCGTGTGCGCGGGCGGGCGAAGATCCGTATTGAGAAGGCCATGAAGGAGTATGAGGAGGAGGAGAAACAGAAAAGACTCGGCCCTGGAGGACTGGACCCCGTGGAGGTGTATGAGTCACTTCCCCCGGTAAATAACTACACTGGACACACACACACACACACACACACACACACACACTTTACCCTACAGGAGCAAACACAGACAAACACACACACACTTTACCCTACAGGAGCAAACACAGACACACACACACACACACACACTTTACCCTACAGGACCAAACACAGACACACACACACACACTTTACCCTACAGGAGCAAACACAGACACACACACACACACACACACACTTTACCACTTTACCCTACAGGGGCTAACACACACACACACACACACACACACTTTACCCTACAGGAGCAAACACAGACAAACACACACACACTTTACCCTACAGGAGCAAACACAGACACACACACACACACACACACTTTACCCTACAGGACCAAACACAGACACACACACACACACACTTTACCCTACAGGAGCAAACACAGACACACACACACACACACACTTTACCACTTTACCCTACAGGAGCTAACACACACACACACACACACTTTACCCTACAGGACCAAACACAGACACACACACACACACACTTTACCCTACAGGACCAAACACAGACACACACACACACACACTTCACCCTACAGGAGCAAACACAGACACGCACACACACACACACACACACACACTTTACCACTTTACCCTACAGGGGCTAACACACACACACACACACACTTTACCCTACAGGAGGAAACACAGACACACACACACACACACACTTTACCACTTTACCCTACAGGAGCTAACACACACACACACACACACTTTACCCTACAGGAGCTAACACAGACACACACACACACACACTTTACCCTACAGGACCAAACACAGACACACACACACACACACTTTACCCTACAGGACCAAACACAGACACACACACACACACACTTCACCCTACAGGAGCAAACACAGACACACACACACACACACACACACACTTTACCACTTTACCCTACAGGGGCTAACACACACACACACACACACTTTACCCTACAGGAGGAAACACAGACACACACACACACACACACACTTTACCCTGCAGGAGGAAACACACACACACACACACACACACACTTTACCGTACAGGAGCAAACACACACACACACACACACACCCCCTACAGGACTGTAAACACGCACATGCCGTAAACACAAACATGCACACACACACACACACACACGCACACTACACTGTGATGGACCTGGTGAATGTGGAATGATCACACACACACACACACACACGTCACGTGTAATTTTGTGTTTACAGGAAATGCAGAAGTGCTTTGATGAGAAAGACGTTCAGATGCTGCAGGATGCCATCAGCAAAATGGACCCAACGGTCAGTGTGTGTGTGTGTCAGTGTGTGTGTTTGTCTGTCAGTGTGTGTCTGTCTGTGTGTGTGTGTGTGTGTGTGTCAGTGTGTGTCAGTGTGTGTCTGTCTGTCTGTGTGTGTGTGTGTGTGTGTGTCAGTGTGTGTGTGTGTCTGTCAGTGTGTGTCTGTCAGTGTGTGTCTGTCAGTGTGTGTCTGTCTGTGTGTGTGTGTGTGTGTGTGTGTGTGTGTGTGTCAGTGTGTGTGTGTGTGTCTGTCAGTGTGTGTCTGTCTGTGTGTGTGTGTGTGTGTGTTTGTGTAAACAGGAGGCTAAGTACCATATGAAGCGCTGTATTGACTCGTGTGTGTGTGTGTGTGTGTGTGTGTGTGTGTGTGTGCGCGTGTGTGTGTGCATCTGTGTCTGTGTTTGTGCAGGAGTCAGACTACCATATGAAGCGCTGTATTGACTCGTGTGTCTGTGTGTGTTTGTGTAAACAGGAGGCTAAGTACCATATGAAGCGCTGTATTGACTCGTGTGTGTGTGTGTTTGTGTAAACAGGAGGCTAAGTACCATATGAATCGCTGTATTGACTCGTGTGTGTGTGTGTGTTTGTGTAAACAGGAGGCTAAGTACCATATGAATCGCTGTATTGACTCGTGTGTGTGTGTTTGTGTAAACAGGAGGCTAAGTACCATATGAAGCACTGTATTGACTCGTGTGTCTGTGTGTTTGTGTAAACAGGAGGCTAAGTACCATATGAAGTGCTGTATTGACTCGTGTGTGTGTGTGTGTGTGTGTGTGTGTGTGTGTGTGTGTGTGTGTGTGTGTGTGTGTAAACAGGAGGCTAAGCACCATATGAAGCGCTGTATTGACTCGTGTGTGTGTGTTTGTGTAAACAGGAGGCTAAGCACCATATGAAGCGCTGTATTGACTCGTGTGTGTGTGTTTGTGTAAACAGGAGGCTAAGTACCATATGAAGCGCTGTATTGACTCGTGTGTGTGTGTGTTTGTGTAAACAGGAGGCTAAGTACCATATGAAGCGCTGTATTGACTCCGGCCTCTGGGTGCCAAACTCCAGGACAGATGAAGATGGAGACAAAGAGGAAGAAGAGCCAAAGTATGAGGAACTAAACAAAGAAACAGCAGCTGGAGAGAAAGAGGAAAAATGAACTTTAACATGACTTTTTGACCTTAGGACCCCCCCCCCCCCCCCCCAACTACATCACCATTCCTCTCACTCTGTAATATGACCCATAGGAGGCCCCCCCTTCCCCCAACCCCCCCAACTATATCATCATTCCCCTCGCTCTTTAATATGACCCATAGTACCCCCCACACACACACACACACACAAAAACGAACAAAACAAAGAATAAAAGACCTGAATCATCAGTGTGTCTGTCTCCACTGTGTTTTAGACATTGTGGGCACAGGCAGGCATAGCCACTGGCATTTCCATGGAAAGAGCTTGTGGAGAAAAGAGCATCTCCAGGTTACTGCAGTGAGAGCACGTCACTGTACCAAACTACCACACATTCACACTGCACTAATTACCACAAAGGCATAACATACCTGTCACCATGGCAACACACAGAAACTGCACTGACTGATGGCACCTACCTGTTGAAAAGGAGTGATTGGCTGAAGATAAGTGATGTCACACTGGCACTGTGCGGTGCTATTGGAGCGGAGTCAAGCCCAATGTTAGGGTTAGAGAGACGGGGTGGGGTGTTAGCTTCTGATGACATTTAAACTGAGTTTTTCTCTTACTACACAGCGGGTGTATGTATGCAGGACACAGCCTGTTACTCTAGCTTCCCTAGAGGGCAGTTCTGTGACGGTGGTCTGCACCAGCTGTGCTCTTTGAATTGTAATGAAGTTTTGATTCTTATAGCTACAATCAGATCTTCCTCAGCCCTGTCTACAAACTCCCTCTGCTCCTTAGAAAACTTCATTTTCCTCTCCTCAACTCCTCTCCCCTCTCCTTAACTCCTCTCCCTGCTCCTTAACTCCTCTCCCCTCTCCTTAACTCCTCTGCCCTCTCCTCAACTCCTCTCCCCTCTCCTCAACCCCCCCTCCTCTCCCCTCTCCTTAACTCCCCTCCTCTCTCCTTAACTCCTCTCCCCTCTCCTCAACTCCTCTCCTTAACTCCTCTCCCTGCTCCTTAAATCCTCTCACCTCTCCTCAACTCCTCTCCTTAACTCCTCTCCCTGCTCCTTAACTCCTCTCCCCTCTCCTTAACTCCTCTCCTCTCTCCTCAACTCCTCTCCCCTCTCCTCAACCCCCCCTCCTCTCCCCTCTCCTTAACTCCTCTCCTCTCTCCTTAACTCCTCTCCCCTTTTCTCAACTCCTCTCCCTGCTCCTTAAATCCTCTCACCTCTCCTTAACTCCTCAACTCCTCTCCTTAACTCCTCTCCCTGCTCCTTAAATCCTCTCACCTCTCCTTAACTCCCCTCACCTCTCCTTAACTCCTCTCCCCTCTCCTCAACTCCTCTCCCCTCTCCTTAACTCTTTTCCCTGCTCCTTAAATCCTCTCACCTCTCCTTAACTCCTCTCCCCTCTCCTCAACTCCTCTCCTTAACTCCTCTCCCTGCTCCTTAAATCCTCTCACCTCTCCTTGACTCCCCTCACCTCTCCTTAACTCCTCAACTCCTCTCCTTAACTCCTCTCCCTGCTCCTTAAATCCTCTCACCTCTCCTTAACTCCTCTCCTCTCTCCTCAACTCCTCTCCCCTCTCCTCAACCCCCCCCCCCCCTCTCCTTAACTCCTCTCCCTGCTCCTTAAATCCTCTCCCCTCTGCTCAACTCCTCTCCCCTCTGCTCAACACATGCTTTTCTTCTCTGTCTTCTGTATTTTTGTTTTGTTGTTTGGGGGGGGGGGGGGCGTTTGGTGAGTAAAATTGTGCACAAATGTTCCTTCCTCAGTTAATGACGTGTGTTCATTAAAGGTGGTGAAAATTGGCTTAATGAGTGGTTTATGTAGCAGAGGATGTGAAGTTAACCAGTTACTGTGCTGTGGCCCCACAGCCTGTCACACACCATGCCATCTCTTTGCCATTGGTTAATGTCCCAGTGCGAAGACTTCATGCTGCGCTCTGATTGGCTCATGGGCAGTAAGGGTCTGGAACATGCTCAGAAGCCTCTGACTGTTTATTGCTAACTGTAGTGTCACCTTTACTGAAAACATTGAATGAGTTTCAAATATGTTCAAACAAACAAACAAAAAAACATTTCAAAGATGTTAAAACAACGTTTCTGAGTGTGCAAGCATTTTATACTTATATCATTTTCTCATCAATAGTGTAGATGACTAGTGAAGTGTAGTGAGATGTCTCTGTCAACATGGTAATTCTGTAGTTAGGGTTTACCCTCTTTTGGCCATGTGTCTTGTTTTGCACGACAGACCAGTTCTCTTACAGGGTGTTATGAATTAGGGTGGGTGAACCCTTTTTTTTTATTTTTCTTTAAACTAAACTCTTTGGTGTTAATGAGTAAAGTTCTGCTATAAACTGAAGGTTGTTTGGCAATGAGTGGTTCTTCTTCCTCACTCCTGTACACAGTCTATTACTGACTTAACCCAGCTACTCAGGGTTTACTCCTGTACACAGTCTATCACTGACTTAACCCAGCTACTCAGGGTTCACTCCTGTACACAGTCTATTACTGACTTAACCCAGCTACTCACGGTTCACTCCTGTACGCAGTCTATTACTGACTTAACCCAGCTGCTCACAGTTCACTCCTGTACACAGTCTATTACTGACTTAACCCAGCTACTCAGGGTTTACTCCTGTACACAGTCTATTACTGACTTAACCCAGCTACTCAGGGTTTACTCCTGTACACAGTCTATCACTGACTTAACCCAGCTACTCAGGGTTCACTCCTGTACACAGTCTATTACTGACTTAACCCAGCTACTCACGGTTCACTCCTGTACGCAGTCTATTACTGACTTAACCCAGCTGCTCACAGTTCACTCCTGTACACAGTCTATTACTGACTTAACCCAGCTACTCACGATTCACTCCTGTACACAGTCTATTATTGACTTAACCCAGCTACTCAGGGTTTACTCCTGTACACAGTCTATTACTGACTTAACCCAGCTACTCAGGGTTTACTCCCGTACACAGTCTATTACTGACTTAACCCAGCTACTCAGGGTTCACTCCCGTACACAGTCTATTACTGACTTAACCCAGCTACTCAGGGTTTACTCCCGTACACAGTCTATTACTGACTTAACCCAGCTACTCAGGGTTTACTCCCGTACACAGTCTATCACTGACTTAACCCAGCTACTCAGGGTTTACTCTTGTACAGTCTATTACTGACTTAACCCAGCTACTCAGGGTTTACTCCCGTACACAGTCTATTACTGACTTAACCCAGCTACTCAGGGTTTACTCCCGTACACAGTCTATTACTGATTTAACCAAGCTACTCAGGGTTTACTCCTGTACACAGTCTATTACTGACTTAACCCAGCTACTCAGGGTTTACTCCCGTACACAGTCTATTACTGACTTAACCCAGCTACTCAGGGTTTACTCCCGTATACAGTCTATTACTGACTTAACCCAGCTACTCAGGGTTTACTCCTGTACACAGTCTATTACTGACTTAAACCAGCTACTCAGGGTTTACTCCTGTACACAGTCTATTACTGACTTAACCCAGCTACTCAGGGTTTACTCCTGTACACAGTCTATTACTGACTTAACCCAGCTACTCTGGGTTTACTCCTCCCAAACCTAGAAGCAGAGGAATGTCCACCAGTTCCAACACTTCAGTTTTGAGAGAACAGGGCTGTTAGCAAACACACATCAAGTGTGTTCATAGTCAGAAATATCATGGATTAGCCCAAAGCTGAATTTGACCAAGGGAGAAGGTAAGTTTTCCCTCTGTAAAATTTTAAATGAATGAATGAATGAATAAACAAATAAATAATACAGTATTCAGATAAAAGCATAATCACTCATTTTTAGGGCCCAAAGGGTACCATTGATTTTGCCCTCAACCAGTTCATTTCCACTGCTCAAAACATTGACAACCATATTAGAAAAAGTATTAGAAAAGCAGATACATCCAAAGATCTTCTCCCATAGTAAATATTGTCAAGTTGCTCTCTGTGGACTCTCCTCCTACAGTAGTCGCTATAAAGTATTGCAAATTAATTACAGTTAAAAAAGACTACTGTTGCAGTAATTACTGTAAAGTTAAACAACCAGACTGCCTTACTGTTACAGTAATTTTGTAATGTTACACAGCCAGACTGTTTTACTGTTACAGTAATTACTGTAAAGTTTCACAGCCAGACAGCTTTACTGTTACAGTAAATACTGTAAAGTTACACAACCAGACTGTGTTACTGTTACAGTAATTCTGTAATGTTACACAGCCAGACAACTTTACTGTTACAGTAATTACTGTAAAGTTAAACAACCAGACTGCTTTACTGTTACAGTAATTACTGTAAAGTTACACAGCCAGACAACTTTACTGTTACAGTAAGTACTGTAAAGTTACACAGCCTGACAACTTTACTGTTACAGTAATTACTGTAAAGTTTCACAGCCAGACAGCTTTACTTTTACAGTAATTACTGTAAAGTTACAAAGACTGTTTTACTGTTTCTTTTGAGGTAGTGAGACGGCTGGAATCTTGAAACTGGTCCGAGTTGGGTTTTCAGGACTCTGCTCAGCATAAAAATCACAGATATGTTGAGGAATCACAGATCATATGGGGTAACCACTGTGGATCTTCGACCTCCTTGATGTTTACTCCTAGGTAAGACCGTGGTACCGTCACCCACTGTCTGTCTAGCGTTCAAATGGGCGTGCTGCGTGGCCCTGCTGCTAAGGTCAATGGAGGGAGTGTTCTGCCTCCTGGTGTGTATGATAGAAAGGGAAACATCGAACATCACTGGCGCCAAAACATAAATGTTTGTTTAATTAATGGTGTAATTGTCAGCAGATCATACATGTTCAACCCGCTATTCAATGAGAGCCCTGTCTGTGTGTGTGTGTGTGTGTGTGTGTGTGTGTGTGTGTGTGTGCGCGCGTGCGTGCGCGCGCACTGGTGCAGTAGGCTAGCTCGCGAGGCAGCTGATATTCCCGAAACCGCTTTGTGTTTTCTTCTCTGCCGTGATATACCGACTGCCTGCAGAGTGAGAGAGGGAGAGAAAGACGGGGAGTGGGGTGGTTGTCCATCGATGCAGCACGGATAAAGGTAAGTGATACACCCTCTCTGCTAATATAGTGTCGAATATGCGGACGTGCCTATGTATCGGTGTGAATGTATGTCAAATAATGTCTGCGGTCATGACTTCTTGTCGGTATTATTATTGCAGCCTGAGCGCGTTTCTATTACGTCTCACCTCGGCACTGTGTGCATGTGTCACTGTACAGTGAACGACTGTAGCTGACTCTATGACGACAGGTTATTTCGACCAGATCTCGTGTACTGCCAAATATCACTGTTCATCTTTTATATGTGACATTGCACGCATCGTGTATGGTTTGTGGGATGGCAGTGCGGTAAACATATGAGACATGGAGAATTTCATGTCGAGGTTCAGGCGATTAATATCAAACGCTACTTATCGGACAGTTGGTCTAGTAACTCTGCATTAATTCTGCGATAAACATAGTTGTGTCCTGAAGAATGCCTTTGATATGTTTTGGGGTTTTTTTCTCTTACCGCCGTTTTATTGTGTGTATGTGTATATGTGTGTACACACACACACACACGTATGTGTGTTTTATGTTAATAATGTTTATGCTTATAATAATGTATGTTTAGACTGTTCACCCTGTCCCCATTATTTTCAGGATTTCTTCAGTTGAATACCCCATGGCAGGAGGGATTACACTGGGCTACAGCAGTCAGTCACTCCAAACCTCAATCATATCCAGTCTGTCCAAACTAGGACTGCAGATCAAACCATTCATTACAGACTGGGATTACAAATGAAATATAGAAATGAACTGACCAAAGACAAGGTTACAATTCACATCTATCAGTCGAAAAATCAGCGCTTGGATTACAAATCATATCCATCAATCCACCGAACAAAACTAGGATTACAGATGTAACCCAACATTTTGGCATTATAAACCCTACCAGGGTGAAGCTCTGTCACTCTCTTCACCAGGGTCACTGACTGAAGACAGTAGCACTGCCCATTCAGACAGGACGAGTTTGCATCACCCTTACTGGAGTAGAGAGCAGCTGTGAGTGGTTGATCCCAGGTTGCCTGGGTAACACAGCGAGATGGGGGTGGGAGTTTGATCCTGGCATGACCTTGGTTTGACCCTGGTTTGACCTGGCTCTAAACTTGCTGTGCTGTCTGGGTTCTTCTCCGGTCCGCCCCGGAGGAAAGAACCAGCCAATCAGAATGAAGAAGAGTCGCAGTGTGCTCACTGTCACTGGGGATGAGGTAAAACACATACATGACCCTAATGCTACACAGTCACAGAGATGCAACAGAAGACACAACAACACTGATACTCCTATACACTAAACACCGACACTCAACACCGATACTCATATACACTGAACACTGACACTCAACACTGACACTCAACACCAATACTCATATACACTGAACACTGACACTCATATACACTCAACACTGACACTCAACACTGATACTCATATACACCAAACACTGACACTCAACACTGACACTCAACACTGATACTCATATACACTGAACACTGACACTCATATACACTCAACACTGACACTCAACACTGATACTCATATACACCAAACACTGACACTCAACACTGACACTCAACACTGATACTCATATACACTGAACACTGACACTCAACACTGACACTCATATACACCAAACACTGACACTCAACACCAATACTCATATACACTGAACACTGACAATCAACACTGACACTCATATACACTCAACATTGACACTCATATACACTCAACACTGACACAACAACACTGACACTCAACACTGACACTCAACACTGACTCTCAGATACACTCAACACTGACACAACAACACTGACACTCAACACCGATACTCATATACACCAAACACTGACACTCAACACTGACACTCATATACGCTCAACACTGACATTCAACACTGATATAAATGACACTGACACTCATATACACTCAACACTGACACAACAACACTGACACTCAACACTGACACTCAACACCGATACTCATATACACCAAACACTGACACTCAACATTGACACTCATATACACTCAACACTGACACAACAACACTGACACTCAACACCGATACTCATATACACTGAACACTGACACTCACACTGACACTCATATACACTCAAAACTGACATTCAACACTGATACAACGACACTGACACTCATATACACTCAACACTGACACAACAACACTGACACTCAACACCGATACTCATATACACTGAACACTGACACTCAACACTGACACTCATATACGCTCAACACTGACATTCAACACTGATACAAATGACACTGACACTCATACACTCAACACTGACACTCATATACACTCAACACTGACATTCAACACTGATACAACGACACTGACACTCATATACACTCAACACCGATACTCATATACACTGAACACTGACACTCATATACACTCAACATTGACACTCATATACACTCAACACTGACACTCAACACTGATACGACACTGACACTCAACACTGACTCTCAGATATACCTAACACTGACACAACAACACTGACACTCAACACTGACACTCATATACACTCAACACTGACACTCAGATACAGTAGCGCTACATTCACCTTCTATAAACTTACCAACATGTGCAAAAGAAGAGCTAAATAGCTTTGCTCTCGCCAAGACAGACTGTACACACATACTGTAAGATACAGAACCAGACTGTACACACATACTGTAAGATACAGAGCCAGATTGTACACACTTACTGTAAGATACAGAACCAGACTGTACACACATACTGTAAGATACAGAACCAGACTGTACACACACACTGTAAGATACAGAACCAGACTGTACACACATACTGTAAGACATACAGAACCAGACTGTACACACATACTGTAAGATACAGAACCAGACTGTACACACATACTGTAAAACATACAGAACCAGACTGTACACACATACTGTAAAACATACAGAACCAGACTATACACACATACTGTAAGACATACAGAACCAGACTGTACACACATACTGTAAGATACAGAACCAGATTGTACACACACACTGTAAGATACAGAACCAGACTGTACACACATACTGTAAGACATACAGAACCAGACTGTACACACATACTGTAAGATACAGAACCAGACTGTACACACATACTGTAAAACATACAGAACCAGACTGTACACACATACTGTAAGATACAGAACCAGACTGTACACACATACTGTAAGACATACAGAACCAGACTGTACACACATACTGTAAGACATACAGAACCAGACTGTACACACATACTGTAAGATACAGAACCAGACTGTACACACACACTGTAAGATACAGAACCAGATTGTACACAAATACTGTAAGATACAGAACCAGACTGTGCACACATACTGTAAGACATACAGAACCAGACTGTACACACATACTGTAAGATACAGAACCAGACTTTACACACATACTGTAAGATACAGAACCAGACTGTACACACATACTGTAAGACATACAGAACCAGACTGTACACACATACTGTAAGCTGGTTAGTTAACTTTTGAAACATTAGGGAAAACTTGGTTTTGTCCTTTAAAACAGACAGTATGAGCTTTCCTCACTTACATAGTCACAGTCACACTTCATCCTAAACAGGTCTGAGGAGATACTTAACAGGTCTACTGGAGAGAGGAGACACTTAACAGGTCTACTGGAGAGAGGAGATACATTTGCTTTGGTCAGACTGTGCAGTGCTCACACACTCTCACTCACACATACTCTACACTGATGACTTAACACTTCACACTCACTCACACATGCTCCACACTGACGACTTAACACTTCACACACACTCACTCACACATACGCCACACTGATGACTTAACACTTCACACTCACTCACACATGCTCCACACTGATGACTTAACACTTCACACTCACTCACTCACACATACTCCACACTGATGACTTAACACTTCACACTCACTCACACATGCTCCACACTGATGACTTAACACTTCACACACACTCATTCACACATTCGCCACACTGATGACTTAACACTTCACACTCACTCACACATGCTCCACACTGATGACTTAACACTTCACACTCACTCACTCACACATACTCCACACTGATGACTTAACACTTCACACTCACTCACACATGCTCCACACTGATGACTTAACACTTCACACACACTCACTCACACATACTCCACACTGATGACTTAACACTTCACACTCACTCACTCACACATACTCCACACTGATGACTTAACACTTCACACTCACTCACACATGCTCCACACTGATGACTTAACACTTCACACACACTCACTCACACATACGCCACACTGATGACTTAACACTTCACACTCACTCACTACTCACTCACACATACTCCACACTGATGACTTAACACTTCACACACACTCACTCACACATACGCCACACTGATGACTTAACACTTCACACACACTCACTCACACATACTCCACACTGATGACTTAACACTTCACACTCACTCACACATACTCTACACTGATGACTAAACACTTCACACACACTCATTCACACATACGCCACACTGATGACTTAACACTTCACACACACTCACTCACACATACTTTACACTGATGACTTGACACTTTACACTCACTCACTCACACATACGCCACACTGATGACTTAACACTTCACACTCACTCACACATACTCTACACTGATGACTAAACACTTCACACACACTCACTCACACATACGCCACACTGATGACTTAACACTTCACACACACTCACTCACACATACTTTACACTGATGACTTGACACTTTACACTCACTCACTCACACATACTCCACACTGATGACTTAACACTTCACACTCACTCACACATACTCTACACTGATGACTTAACACTTCACACACACTCACTCACTCACTAATAATATGTATGAATAGTATGTATGAATAGTAGGTATGAATAATGTGTATGAATAGTGGGTATGAATAGTAGGTATGAATAATATGTATGAATAGTAGGTATGAATAGTGGGTATGAATAATAGGTATGAATAGTAGGTATGAATAGTGGGTATGAATAGTATGT
Source organism: Chanos chanos (assembly GCF_902362185.1). Classification (NCBI taxonomy): domain Eukaryota; kingdom Metazoa; phylum Chordata; class Actinopteri; order Gonorynchiformes; family Chanidae; genus Chanos; species Chanos chanos. The sequence continues at coordinate 213,065 of NC_044501.1, read as the reverse complement.
ATGAATAGTAGGTCTGAATAGTAGGTATGAATAGTGGGTATGAATAATATGTATGAATAGTATGTATGAATAGTGGGTATGAATAATAGGTATGAATAGTAGGTATGAATAGTGGGTATGAATAGTATGTATGAATAGTAGGTCTGAATAGTATGTATGAATAATAGGTATGAATAGTAGGTATGAATAGTGGGTATGAATAGTATGTATGAATAGTAGGTCTGAATAGTATGTATGAATAGTGGGTATGAATAGTAGGTATGAATAGTGGGTATGAATAGTAGGTATGAATAGTGGGTATGAATAGTATGTATGAATAGTAGGTATGAATAGTGGGTATGAATAGTAGGTATGAATAGTAGGTATGAATAGTATGTATGAATAGTAGGTATGAATAATATGTATGAATAGTATGTATGAATAGTAGGTATGAATAGTGGGTATGAATAGTAGGTATGAATAATATGTATGAATAGTATGTATGAATAGTAGGTATGAATAGTGGGTATGAATAGTAGGTGTGAATAATATGTATGAATAGTATGTATGAATAATATGTATGAATAGTGGGTATGAATAGTAGGTATGAATAGTATGTATGAATAGTAGGTATGAATAGTATGTATGAATAGTAGGTATGAATAATAGGTATGAATAGTGGGTATGAATAGTAGGTATGAATAGTGGGTATGAATAGAATGTATGAATAGTGGGTATGAATAATATGTATGAATAGTGGGTATGAATAGTGGGTATGAATAGTGGGTATGAATAATATGTATGAATAGTGGGTATGAATAGTAGTTATGAATAGTGGGTATGAATAGTAGGTATGAATAGTGGGTATAAATAATATGTATGAATAGTGGGTATGAATAGTATGTATGAATAGTAGGTATGAATAGTGGGTATGACTCCCCACAGACATGTAAACCATGTTTTACATGCCATCTGTATAACTACAGACAATACAACCAAACATATCAAATGACATGAATAAAACACACCGGCATTCATTATGGGGCATTACAGCTCTGAGTCCTTGTTAATTTCTGACCTTAATACAGACATGTACTCTGCACCTGTGGTCTTACACGCTTCACACATACACATTGTCACAAGTCTGTAACCGATGCGCTTCATAAATGATTGTGGAAAAGATGTGTGTTGTATCTGTGCGTGTGTGTGTGTGTGTTATATTTGTGTGTGTGTCTGTGCATTAGCATTTTGAAGACCTTTGCATGTTTCCATACAGAAGTCCCTCCCATGCAACTAGATATGCACTGTTAGTCACAGAGCTAATGATGTTCTGTGTCTTGTCTGTTAGCCACAAAGCTGATGTTCTGTGTCTTGTCTGTTAGTCACAGAGCTAATGATGTTCTGTGTCTTGTCTGTTAGCCACAAAGCTGATGTTCTGTGTCTTGTCTGTTAGCCACAGAGCTAATGATGTTCTGTGTCTTGTCTGTTAGCCACAGAGTGTGGGTGAAATTCTCAGCCTTGGCCAAATGAGACTGAGTCCCAACGCCACACGATACCTGTTCTGAGACAAAACAATAGGAGTCTAACAATGAGTCAGATGCAGTGTAAGTTTATTGTACAGTTCAAAAGGCATACAACAAACTGAGTCAGGTCCCGGGGAGTGACTGACGCCTTCTCACAAAGCACCGGTTTTTATACATGTTTTCTCAAAAAAAAAGATACACATTACCTCATCTCTTTGTATGTGGGGCGCCTCTGCCAGCCCATCTTCACAGATTCCTCTCATCGCTGGTTTATGTCACTTTATTATTGTTTAGTTCCTTTAGGTTTACCATACGTCGTCACCAATATTTACTGCCCTGCTAAGTGGTGGAGTAAGATATATCACAAACGTGGAATATTTCACCTTCTCCATATATAATGACTGACCACAACACTCTGGCAGAGGCGCCGTTCTTTTCCCATATATTATGACTGACCACAACACTCTGGCAGAGGCGCCGACCTTATCTCACATGCCGTCCCCTAAAGGGCCACACAGGTCTCTTCTTTCTGAACAAAGAGAACTTGATGTTTCTTGCAATACAAAGGATTGTATAGATATAGCTGTTAATATAAACGATTACATTGATTCACTCCTATAATAATGAATACATTATTGTTACATTGTTTATCATGGTTACTACAGTGGTTATCCTAAAGGAGAGTAATTTTTCTCCAACAAGAGCTAATAATGATTCATGCCTAGTCTATTAGCCACAGAGCTAATAATGATTCATGCCTAGTCTATTAGCCACAGAGCTAATAATGATTCATGCCTAGTCTCTTAGCCACAGAGCTAATGTTCTGTGTCTTGTCTGTTAGCCACAGAGCTGATGATGTTCTGTGTCTAGTCTGTTAGCCTCAAAAATTGATGTTCTATGTGTGGTCTGTTAGCCAAAAAGGCTAATGATGTTCTGTGTGTGGTCTGTTAGCCACAGAGATAATGCTGTTCTATGTCTTGTCTGTTAGCCACAGAGCTAATAATGATTCATGCCTAGTCTGTTAGCCACAAAGCTAGTGATGTTCTTTGTCTAGTCTGTTAGCCACAGAGCTAATAATGTTTCATGCCTAGTCTCTTAGCCACAGAGCTAATGTTCTGTGTCTTGTCTGTTAGCCACAGAGCTGATGATGTTCTGTGTCTAGTCTGTTAGCCACAGAGCTAATGATGTTCTATGTCTGGTCTGTTAGCCACAGAGCTAATGATGTTCTGTGTGTGGTCTGTTAGCCAAAGAGCTAGTGATGTTCTGTGTCTAGTCTGTTAGCCACAAAGCTGATGTTCTATGTCTAGTCTGTGAGCCACAGAGCTGATGATGTTCTATGTCTGGTCTGTTAGCCACAGAGCTAATGATGTTCTGTTTTTTAGTTTGTTAGCCACAAGGCCACCGGTGGTGTGTTTAGTCTGTTAGCCACAATGCTAACGATGGTCAGTGTGTAGTCCTGTGGTGTTTGTGTGTTCAAATCTAGCCCTAAGCTATGTCTGTTACATGTGTCTGAAACTAACAGAATAAAAATGAGTTGAGTAGTTTAATATTTAAGGTTTTGATGTAATGCAGCATTGAAAACCTGCTGAGACAGACAGACAGAAAGACACACACAGTGACATGGAAGTTGTAGTCTGTGAGTGAAACGTAATGATAAAAGGTCAAATTGTGTCATCTACAAAAATAGTAATATATTTTTTGATAGAGCTTGACTTCAGGACTAGTCTATCATGCCTGCTTTTCAACAGCTCATCATGCAGTTCTGTCAGATTTATGAATGTCTGCCACTTGTCCTGTTTTCACCGTTGTGTTTATACCTTACATCATGATACAAGGTCACTGACTTGATAACAATGTTTCAAGCAGTACTAAGACGAGTGTGGGAGTGTGATTCTGATTCTGTAATCGTCTGTTATATTGTCTATGATCATTGGTGCTGTTGGCTGTAATGATTTGCAATAATATAGTCTGTAATATCGTCTTTAGTTGTTGGTAATATCGTCTGTAATCGTTGGTATTATCATATGTACTATCATCTGTAATATCAACTTTAATCATTGGTAATATCGCCTGTAATATCCTTTTTAATATTGTCTGTAATCATTGGTACTATCATTTGTAATATCATCTTTAATCATTGGTAATATCGTTGGTAATATTGTCTGTAATCGTTGGTAATATTGTCTGTAATTGTTGTGCCGTCTGTAATAATCTCAGCTGTTCCTCATCAGCGGAAACAATGGGAGTAGGCAGAGGTGGACAGGGAAAGAAACACCAAATGTGAATACAACTAATCATAATCTATATTCTTTTATTATATTTTATATCATACGAAATTCGACTTTTCCTTTGAATTGCAACCAGCTTCATTCCTTGGGATGCTGTAATGCACATTTAAATCATCTAAAGAAGGAGAGCCTACTGAAACAGTTTTGCAAGAACAAAGGACTAGAATATGTTTGTAAAGAGGTCTTACAAGGTTCAAGTTCAAGTTTATTTGTATAGCGCTTTGTATATTTGTATAGCCTTACGGCGCTCAGTGCTTAAACCCCCAGTCAGCAAGCCCAAGGCGACAGTGGCTAGGAAAAACTCCCTAATGAAGTGAATAGGAGGAGGAACCAAGACTCAACAGGGGGAGCCCATCCTCCTCTGGCCAGCACATAACATAGACATTCACAGTGTAGAATGAGTCCATGATAAACAGATTCAGTGGTCTATTCAATTATTTACAGTATATAACTTGTTCACAGTATAAAGGAGTTAATATACAAGGTTCTAGGTGGTATCAGATATAGTTTAATTTGATAACCAAGCAGTGTTCATATCCATGAGTTTGTCCTTAAGACCATAGTATAGTACAGTGGCGGAGACCGATTAGCTTTGCTATGGTTAAAATTGAGATTTTACGTGGCTATAAAGGACAGGGTGTTCTTGGTTCACGGTCAGGTTGAGTTAGCGTCACAAGTGGGCTGTTGGCCCAGAGCAGTGGCCTGCTGGAGGTCCAGGCAGGAGCCATAGAAGTACATGCACCTCAGACACTTGGGACTGATACCTTGTCGACCACAGAATGGAGACCCCTGTGTTGGGGCAGAGACATGAAGATAAAAGAAGAGAGGGAACAGGAGAGTTGAAGCAAACTGAGGCATGTGGTAGTTTTTTTTTTTTTTTAAGTTTTAGAACGATACTGATTCACATGTGCTCCAGCTGCTCTAATAAATGATGATTAACTCTGTGCTAGGCTGGATAGGTACATCTTTGAGAGAGGGTCAGAATCCTGGACATTGGTTGGAAGTCCATATGGGAGAAGGACCTGCCACCCGCTGTAGATTTAGTTATTCTCGGTAAGGAAAAAAGGTTTGCATTTTGTGGTCCATGAGAGTGGTGCGGGCTATAGAGTGGTAAGAGGTCACTTAGGTACACGGTGGCAAGACTGTTACGAGTCTTACTGGTTAGCAGCAGAGTTTTATAGTCTCTGTGAAGCTAGATCATGTTTGCCACTATTTCCTCTAGACAGTTTTATTATAATGTTAATTAAGTTTTTCTGACATAGCTACTTATATTTTTTCCTTCTAAAATTGGAAATGCGAGGGATCGACTCTATTTGAGGGAGCCTATATGATGTCTGGAGGCAGCTAGCAGCTGGTTGGTTGAGTCAGTTTGTCTGTTTCCTGGTCTTGG
>NC_044501.1:200385-202885 GCF_902362185.1 Chanos chanos | reverse complement strand
CCCAGACAAGTAAGCCCCACCCCCATATCTCTTACTGCCCAGTGTGTCTCCCATTCCACACATTCACCAACAAGTAATGGAAATTTATGTGTGTATTGTTTTGAGTATAATGTGTGGAGTGTTATGTGTGGAGTGTAATGTGTGAAGTTTGATGTGTGGAGTGTTATGTGTGCAGTAGGGGTGTGTGGAGTGTGATGTGTGCAGTAGGGGTGTGTGGAGTGTGATGTGTGCAGTAGAGGTGTGTTAAGTGTGATGTGTGCAGTAGGGGTGTGTGGAGTGTGATGTGTGCAGTAGGGGTGTGTGGAGTGTGATGTGTGCAGTAGGGGTGTTTTAAGTGTAATGTGTGGAGTAGGGGTGTGTGGACTGTGATGTGTGGAGTAGGGGTGTGTTAAGTGTGATGTGTGCAGTAGGGGTGTGTTAAGTGTGATGTGTGCAGTAGGGGTGTGTTAAGTGTGATGTGTGCAGTAGGGGTGTGTGGAGTGTGATGTGTGCAGTAGGGGTGTGCATCTGTCCCTTTTCAGACGATCTGATGCGTAGCTAGGGACACACAGCGCGAATGAGAGCTGATAAGCCTTTGTTTAAGGTATTAGTTTAACCTATGTGAACTACTGCTCCATCTTGTACTGTTTCTTAAAACCAAAACGAATCTGCACAGCCGAATCATGGAGTAAAAAAGACAAAATGTCTGTCAGTCAGGCTTTGGCTCACAGCACATTAGTTACAGCGGCGTTCAGTGCCGCCTCCGTTCTGTGGTGTGGAAGTTGGAATCAGTGAGTTTTTCAGAATGTGCTTATGAGAGCGGCCGCTGACCTGTCTGTAATTTGATTTTTAGAGAAGACAAGACTGTTTAAGGATATGACAGTGTTTCCCATACTCTCTAACTGGGTCTGACAGTGTTTTCCATACTCTCTAACTGGGTCTGACAGTGTTTCCCATACTCTCTAACTGGGTCTGACAGTGTTTCCCATACTCTCTAACTGGGTCTGACAGCGTTTTCCATACTCTCTAACTGGGTCTGACCGCGTTTCCCATACTCTCTAACTGGGTCTGACAGCGTTTTCCATACTCTCTAACTGGGTCTGACAGTGTTTCCCATACTCTCTAACTGGGTGTGCTGTATAATGTTGATCTGATAGAAATGTATCAGACCATTTTAATTGCATACTCAGTTACAGGTTCCCACATGGACAGACCTGAGTGGGTACCAACATCTGCTGCTGTTTAGCCAGTGCTAATCATCTTTATCCTGTTTGTTTGGAAGCCCTCGCTACTGTCTCAGTTTTCCTGTCATCATTCGGTTTTTTCACACTTTCTTCTGATGGTGTAACATTCATGGTTTTGGCACTAGTGTAGTCCAGGTCACTGACATCTACTGAGCCGTCTTAAATAAGACACACACAAAGTTTGTTTAATGATATATGTTGTCTACTGAGCCGTCTTAAATAAGACAGACACAAAGTTTGTTTAATGATATATGTTGTCTATTGAGCCATCTTAAATAAGACAGACACAAAGATTGTTTAATGATATATGTTGTCTATTGAGCCATCTTAAATAAGACAGACACAGTTTGTTTAATGATATATGTTGTCTATTGAGCCATCTTAAATAAGACAGACACAGTTTGTTTAATGATATATGTTGTCTATTGAGCCATCTTAAATAAGACAGACACAGTTTGTTTAATGATATATGTTGTCTATTGAGCTGTCTTAAATAAGACAGACACAGTTTGTTTAATGATATATGTTGTCTACTGAGCCGTCTTAAATAAGACAGACACAGAGTTTGTTTAATGATATATGTTGTCTATTGAGCCATCTTAAATAAGACAGACACAGTTTGTTTAATGATATATGTTGTCTATTGAGCCATCTTAAATAAGACAGACACAGTTTGTTTAATGATATATGTTGTCTATTGAGCTGTCTTAAATAAGACAGACACAGAGTTTGTTTAATGATATATGTTGTCTATTGAGCCATCTTAAATAAGACAGACACAGTTTGTTTAATGATATATGTTGTCTATTGAGCCATCTTAAATAAGACAGACACAGAGTTTGTTTAATGATATATGTTGTCTATTGAGCCGTCTTAAATAAGACAGACACAAAGATTGTTTAATGATATATGTTGTCTATTGAGCCGTCTTAAATAAGACAGACACAGAGTTTGCTTTATGATATATGTTGTCTATTGAGCCGTCTTAAATAAGACAGACACAGAGTTTGTTTAATGATATATGTTGTCTACTGAGCCGTCTTAAATAAGACAGACACAAAGTTTGTTCAATGATATATGTTGTCTATTGAGCCGTCTTAAATAAGACAGACACAGAGTTTGTTTAATGATATATGTTGTCTACTGAGCCGTCTTAAATAAGACAGACACAAAGTTTGTTTAATGATATATGTTGTCTACTGAGCCGTCTTAAATAAGACAGACACAGAGTTTGTTTAATGATATATGTTGTCTATTGAGCCGTCTTAAATAAGACA
>NC_044501.1:195385-197885 GCF_902362185.1 Chanos chanos | reverse complement strand
CATGACACAGTGAATGCATGCACTCTCACTGCACACACACAGTAGTCTATATCCTACTAGGCTACATGACCCAGTGAATGCATGCACTCTCACTGCACACACACAGTAGTCTATCTCCTACTAGGCTACATGACACAGTGAATGCATGCACTCCCTATGCACACACGCAGTAGTCTATATCCTACTAGGCTACATGACACAGTGAATGCATGCACTCTCACTGCACACACACAGTAGTCTATATCCTACTAGGCTACATGACACAGTGAATGCATGCACTCCCTATGCACACACACAGTAGTCTATATCCTACTAGGCTACATGACACAGTGAATGCATGCACTCTCACTGCACACACACAGTGGTCTATATCCTACTAGGCTACATGACACAGTGAATGCATGCACTCTCACTGCACACACACAGTAGTCTATCTCCTACTAGGCTACATGACACAGTGAATGCATGCACTCTCACTGCACACACACAGTAGTCTATATCCTACTAGGCTACATGACACAGTGAATGCATGCACTCTCAAGGTGTGTTTTTGATTGGTTTTTGCAAAGTGAGTGACATACTCGATAATGTCAGCGTGCACATCGTTAAACAACAGTTATCGTAGACGATACACACACACACAGACGTGCGTGCGCACACACATACACACTCTCACACATAAACACTCGTGAGCACACACACACACACATACACACGTCCATGTGCAGACAGGCACATACATTAAACCCTTTCTCTCTCTCTCTCTCTCTCTCTCTCAGACACACAGCTGAAGACTTCATTGTTACACCATTTGCTCAGGTAAGGTAATTCCACGGGGTCACTGGACTTTTGGAAACTCTTGGACACCTAACGAAGAAAGCCCATCATTACTTCAATTACAACTGGAACCTTCTCAAAGAGTATCACATGTCCAGCCTTTTCCATTCTCAGCCTCTCTCTCTCTCTCTCTCTCTCTCTCTCTCTCTCTCTCTCTGTCTCTCTTTATCTCACTCTCTCTCTGTCTCTCTTTCTCTGTCTCTGTCTCACTCTCTCTCTGTCTTTCTTTATCTCACCCTCTCTCTGTCTCTCTCTTCCTCTCTCTCTCTCTGTCTCTCTTTATCTCACTTTCTCTCTGTCTCTGTCTCTCTCTTTCTCTCTGTCTCTTTATATCTCTCTCTCTCTCTGTCTCTCTCTTTCTCTGTCTCTGTCTCACTCTCTCTCTGTCTCTCTTTATCTCACTCTCTCTGTGTCTCTCTCTTCCTCTCTCTCTCTCTCTGTCTCTCTTTATCTCACTTTCTCTCTGTCTCTGTCTCTCTTTATCTCTCTCTCTCTCTCTCTCTTTTTCTGTCTCTCTCTGTTTCTCTCTCTCTCTCTCTCTCTCTTTATCTCTCTGTCTCTCTCTCTCTCTCTCTCTCTCTCTCTCTCTCTCTCTCAGGTGCTGGCTAGCTTGCGTTCTGTGAGAAGTAACTTCACTCTTCTTGCGAATCTCAGCACACCCACAATGAAGTTAGTGATCCCAGCTCTGATCTCAGATCTGTCTCTGTCTCTGTCTCTAATGAAGTTAGTGATCTCAGCTCTGATCTCAGATCTGTCTCTGTCTCTAATGAAGTTAGTGATCCCAGCTCTGATCTCAGATCTGTCTCTGTCTCTGTCTCTAATGAAGTTAGTGATCTCAGATCTGTCTCTGTCTCTAATGAAGTTAGTGATCTCAGCTCTGATCTCAGATCTGTCTCTGTCTTTAATGAAGTTAGTGATCTCAGCTCTGATCTCTGATCTGTCTCTGTCTTTAATGAAGTTAGTGATCCCAGCTCTGATCTCTGATCTGTCTCTGTCTCTGTCTTTAATGAAGTTAGTGATCTCAGCTCTGATCTCAGATCTGTCTCTGTCTTTAATGAAGTTAGTGATCCCAGCTCTGATCTCTGATCTGTCTCTGTCTCTGTCTCTAATGAAGTTAGTGATCTCAACTCTGATCTCAGATCTGTCTCTGTCTTTAATGAAGTTAGTGATCCCAGCTCTGATCTCAGATCTGTCTCTGTCTCTGTCTTTAATGAAGTTAGTGATCTCAGCTCTGATCTCAGATCTGTCTCTGTCTCTAATGAAGTTAGTGATCCCAGCTCTGATCTCAGATCTGTCTCTGTCTCTGTCTCTAATGAAGTTAGTGATCTCAGATCTGATCTCAGATCTGTCTCTGTCTCTGTCTCTAATGAAGTTAGTATTCTCAGCTCTGATCTCAGATCTGTCTCTGTCACTGTCTCTAATGAAGTTAGTGATCTCAGCTCTGATCTCAGATCTGTCTCTGTCTCTGTCTCTAATGAAGTTAGTATTCTCAGCTCTGATCTCAGATCTGTCTCTGTCACTGTCTTTAATGAAGTTAGTGATCCCAGCTCTGATCTCAGATCTGTCTCTGTCTCTGTCTCTAATGAAGTTAGTATTCTCAGCTCTGATCTCAGATCTGTCTCTGTCACTGTCTCTAATGAAGTTAGTGATCTCAGCTCTGATC
>NC_044501.1:187885-192885 GCF_902362185.1 Chanos chanos | reverse complement strand
CGTCTGTTCTGTGTTTGGTGTATTCATACATTCTGTGTGTATTAAATCAGTAATATGAGCAGTGTGTGTTTGTGTGTGTGAGAGTGCGTGTGTGTGTGTGTGTTATATTTGCAGTGTGCATTTGTTGTATGTTTAGTGTATTCATACATTCTGTGGGTATTAGATCAGCAGTATGAGCAGTGTGTGTGTGTGTGTGTGTGTGTGTGTGTGTGTGTGTGTGTGTTATATTTGCAGTGTGCATCTGTTCTATGTTTAGTGTATTCATACATTCTGTGTGTATTAGATCAGCAGTATGAACAGCTAGCTTTGGAAACACTGGGCGAACTGGACTGGTGTTTGGATCAGCTGGAAACTATTCAGACTCATCGGTCAGTCAGTGACATGGCCTCCAGTAAGGTAACGTTCACACCAACATTCATACACGAAAACAACAATGGACCTCATTCACCAATGTCCTCCTAAGTTTTTTCTTAAACTTGTTCTTGAGAAAAGTCCTAAGAACAAGTCTACACATCACATTCATGACATGTTCTTAAAGCGCAGAACTGTTCGCATCTTTGTTCTTATAACGATGAATCCCGTTGTCATGGTAAATGTGAAAGGGCGTGCCAGTTGTTCCTAATTAGCATAGGTGAACGCCCCGCCCATGCCCATAAAAGGGCGTGAGACTAAAGGGCCGTGTGCACACACACAAATCTATGGAAGCCCATTTCGGCCACATTAAAAAAAAAAAAAAACAGTTTGCTTAATTGAGACTTTATTTCTTGCAATTCTACCTTTTTTACGCTCACATTTTGACTTAATTTCTCGTAGCTCTTTTCTAACAACCAACAAGTACCTTGAGCCATCACTTCTGCTCCGGCTTTACTAGTTCAATGTAACGCGTGTACAGTAGCAGACAGGAGTGAAGGCTACAGTGGCTTTAATGGTTCAGTGTAACACGCGTGTACAGTATGAGACAGGAGTGAAGGCTACAGTGGCTTTAATGGTTCAGTGTAACACACGTGTGCAGTAGCAGACAGGAGTGAAGGCTACAGTGGCTTTAATGGTTCATTGTAACACGCGTGTACAGTAGCAGACAGGAGTGAAGGCTGCAGTGGCTTTAATGGTTCAGTGTAACGCGTGTACAGTAGCAGACAGGAGTGAAAGCTACAGTGGCTTTAATGGTTCATTGTAACACGCGTGTGCCGTAGCAGACAGGAGTGAAGGCTACAGTGGCTTTAATGGTTCAGTGTAACACGCGTGTACAGTAGCAGACAGGAGTGAAGGCTACAGTGGCTTTAATGGTTCAGTGTAACACGCGTGTACAGTATGAGACAGGAGTGAAGGCTACAGTGGCTTTAATGGTTCAGTGTAACACGCGTGTACAGTATGAGACAGGAGTGAAGGCTACAGTGGCTTTAATGGTTCAGTGTAACGCGTGTACAGTAGCAGACAGGAGTGAAAGCTACAGTGGCTTTAATGGTTCATTGTAACACGCGTGTGCCGTAGCAGACAGGAGTGAAGGCTACAGTGGCTTTAATGGTTCAGTGTAACACGCGTGTACAGTAGCAGACAGGAGTGAAGGCTGCAGTGGCTTTAATAGTTCAGTGTAACACACGTACAGTAGCAGACAGGAGTGAAGGCTACAGTGGCTTTAATGGTTCAGTGTAACACGCGTGTACAGTAGCAGACAGGAGTGAAGGCTACAGTGTCTTTAATGGTTCAGTGTAACGCGTGTACAGTAGCAGACAGGAGTGAAGGCTACAGTGGCTTTAATGGTTCAGTGTAACACACGTGTGCAGTAGCAGACAGGAGTGAAGGCTACAGTGGCTTTAATGGTTCAGTGTAACACGCGTGTGCAGTAGCAGACAGGAGTGAAGGCTACAGTGGCTTTAATGGTTCAGTGTAACACGCGTGTGTGCAGTAGCAGACAGGAGTGAAGGCTACAGTGGCTTTAATGGTTCAGTGTAACACACGTGTGCAGTAGCAGACAGGAGTGAAGGCTACAGTGGCTTTAATGGTTCAGTGTAACACACGTGTACAGTAGCAGACAGGAGTGAAGGCTACAGTGGCTTTAATGGTTCAGTGTAACACGCGTGTACAGTAGCAGACAGGAGTGAAGGCTACAGTGGCTTTAATGGTTCAGTGTAACACGCGTGTACAGTAGCAGACAGGAGTGAAGGCTACAGTGGCTTTAATGGTTCAGTGTAACACGCGTGTGCCGTAGCAGACAGGAGTGAAGGCTACAGTGGCTTTAATGGTTCAGTGTAACACACGTGTACAGTAGCAGACAGGAGTGAAGGCTACAGTGGCTTTAATGGTTCAGTGTAACACACGTGTACAGTAGCAGACAGGAGTGAAGGCTACAGTGGCTTTAATGGTTCAGTGTAACACATGTGTACAGTAGCAGACAGGAGTGAAGGCTACAGTGGCTTTAATGGTTCAATGTAACACATGTGTACAGTAGCAGACAGGAGTGAAGGCTACAGTGGCTTTAATGGTTCAATGTAACACATGTGTACAGTAGCAGACAGGAGTGAAGGCTACAGTGGCTTTAATGGTTCAGTGTAACACGCGTGTACAGTAGCAGACAGGAGTGAAGGCTACAGTGGCTTTAATGGTTCAGTGTAACACGCGTGTACAGTATGAGACAGGAGTGAAGGCTACAGTGGCTTTAATGGTTCAATGTAACGCGTGTACAGTATGAGACAGGAGTGAAGGCTACAGTGGCTGTCTGCTCTGTCCAGGTATTTTGATGTTTATCCATATGTATAAAAGTAAAACTGACTGATTCTCACATGCCTGCTTCACAGCCTGTCTGGTTTCAGATGGGATAACCCATAAGCAATGTATGTAAAACTACTGCTCACTTATCACAGTCTCCATCAACTGTTATATTCTTCATATTGCTCTTTTTGTTCATTTTACAAAAGCATGAATAAATATGCACTATGTTCTGGAGTGTTACATGAAGTGTTAGTGTAGTGTTTATTTTAAAAGACCATAATGCATCGTAAAGTGATGAAAATAATTATTTAAAAAATTATAAATGCTAAAAATATTATTGTAATTTAAATCCTATTAAATTATATAACTGTAAAAACGAAGAAAACACAATAAACAATTATTTTGCACTAACATGTCAGCACTCAAATGTGCTCTTGAGTGTGCATAGATTGTATTCTTACCTAAGAACAAATCCCAGATAAGAATGTCAGAGAACTGTGTATGTGGGTTTTAAGAACAAATTTCCTCTTAAGATGAGGCCCAGTGTTCCTGTAACAGTTAATAATGCCGATACCATTCACACCATACTCCCATAACAAAGTTAAGACTGTGTTATCTCTCTGTCTCTGAGTTAAGACTGTGTTATCTCTCTGTCTCTGAGTTATGCCTGTGTTATCTCTCTGTCTCTGAGTTATGCCTGTGTTATCTCTCTGTCTCTGAGTTAAGACTGTGTTATCTCTCTGTCTCTGACTTAAGACTGTGTTATCTCTCTGTGTCTGAGAAATGACTGTGTTATCTCTCTGTCTCTGAGTTAAGACTGTGTTATCTCTCTGTCTCTGAGTTAAGACTGTGTTATCTCTGTCTCCTTTCCACTGTATGGTGTAGTTTAAGAGAATGTTGAACAGGGAATTGTCTCACCTGTCAGAAACCAGTCGGTCCGGTAACCAGGTGTCTGAGTACATCTCCAGCACTTTTCTAGGTGAGAGAATGAGTGTGTGGAGTATTTACTCTTCCAATGTCCAAAAGAGAGAATGAGTGTGTGAAGTATTTACTCTTCCAATGTCCAAAAGAGAGAAAGAGTTTGAAAATGTATATGACAGTTTTAGTGTTGAATTGTGTGTGTGTGTGTGTGTGCATGTGTGTGTGTGTGTGTGTGTGTTTAAAGAATGAAAGAGAGAGTGGAAGTGTGTGTATGTATTAGTCTGTGTGGTGTGTGTAAAAAGAGAGAAATTGTGTTTGAAGGACAAGGTCTACTACTGTTAAACAGTTGATGAACAAACCAAAAGCAGGATGTTTAGTAAACGAGAGACTACCTTTTCAACAGGCATAAAATCCACCCCACATACGCATCTTAATCTGGCCAGCACAGACTGGAACATACACATCTTTATCTGGCCCCTGCAGACTGGAACATACACATCTTAATCTGGCCCCTGCAGACTGGAACATACACATCTTAATCTGGCCAGCACAGACTGGAACATACACATCTTAATCTGGCCCCTGCAGACTGGAACATTCACATCTTAATCTGGCCAGCACAGACTGGAACATACACATCTTAATCTGGCCCCTGCAGACTGGAACATACACATCTTAATCTGGCCCCTGCAGACTGGAACATTCACATCTTAATCTGGCCGCTGCAGACTGGAACATACACATCTTAATCTGGCCGCTGCAGACTGGAACATACACATCTTAATCTGGCCCCTGCAGACTGGAACATTCACATCTTAATCTGTGTGTGTTTGTGTGAGTGTGTGTGTTAGTGTGTGTGTGCTTTATAACTGTATGTCTGTGCTCCAGACCTGCAGAATGAGGTGGAGATCCTGTCTCCGACTCTGAAGGAAAAACCTATGAGCTGCATTAGTGGCGTTCGAGAGCTCTGTCACACACACAGTCTGACCAACTCCTCCCTGCCTCGCTTTGGAGTCAGCACAGAACATGAGGCTCAGCTGGCCAAGGTAAAACCTACAAAGTCACACACACACACACACACACACACACACACACACACACACACACACTCTAATTCTTTCTTTACCATGTCTATGCAGGTTTAAATAAGTCACACACACACAGACGCACTAATTCTTTCTTTACCATGTCTATGCAGGTTTAAATAAGTCACACACACACAGACGCACTAATTCTTTCTTTACCATGTCTATGCAGGTTTAAATAAGTCACACACACACAGACGCACTAATTCTTTCTTTACCATGTCTATGCAGGTTTAAGTAAGTCACACACACAGACGCACTAATTCTTTCTTTACCATGTCTATG
>NC_044501.1:175385-185385 GCF_902362185.1 Chanos chanos | reverse complement strand
GGTGTGTGTGTGTGTGTTTTAGCGATGTGTGTGTTTTAACGGTGTGTGTGTGTTTTAACGATGTGTGTGTGTGTGTGTGTGTTTTAATGATGTGTGTGTGTGTGTGTGTTTTGACGATGTGTATGTATGTGTGTTTTAACGGTGTGTGTGTGTGCGTGTTTTAACGGTGTGTGTGTGTGTTTTAGCGATTTGTGTGTGTGTGTGTTTTAACGGTGTGTGTGAGTGTTTTAACGATGTGTGTGTGTGTGTTTTAACGATGTGTGTGTGTGTGTGTTTTAACGGTGTGTGTGTGTGTTTTAACGATGTGTGTGTGTGTGTGTTTTAACGGTGTGTGTGTGTGTGTGTTTTAACGATGTGTGTGTGTGTTTTAACGATGTGTGTGTGTGTGTGTGTGTTTTAACGATGTGTATGTGTGTGTGTTTTAACGGTGTGTGTGTGTGTGTGTTTTAACGGTGTGTGTGTGTGTTTTAGCGATTTGTGTGTGTGTGTGTTTTAACGGTGTGTGTGTGTGTGTTTTATCGGGGTGTGTGTGTGTTTTAACGGTGTGTGTGTGTGTTTTAACGGTGTGTGTGTGTGTTTTAGCGATTTGTGTGTGTGTGTGTTTTAACGGTGTGTGTGTGTGTTTTAACGGGGTGTGTGTGTGTTTTAACGGTGTGTGTGTGTGTGTTTTATCGGGGTGTGTGTGTGTTTTAACGGTGTGTGTGTGTGTGTGTTTTAACGGTGTGTGTGTGTGTTTTAGCGATTTGTGTGTGTGTGTGTTTTAACGGTGTGTGTGTGTGTGTTTTAACGGGGTGTGTGTGTGTTTTAACGGTGTGTGTGTGTGTTTAGGAGAGGGAGCTGCTGAAGTCGTTTCATATCCCTGTCGACACGTTTGTGTCATACATAATGACTCTGGAGGACCATTACCATGCCAACGTGGCGTACCACAACAGTCTGCATGCCGCAGACGTCACTCAGTCTGTTCACGTGTTGCTGTCATCCCCTGCTCTCGATGTGAGTCTGTCTGCTCTCCAGCCGATTTCCACACAAACAGATATTCTGATGGATGCTGTTTTCACACAGTTTGAGATCCAACTAATATTCACATGTATTGAACCTCTCGCTGTAAGATTTCACCCAAGATTGCCTACCTCCCCACCCTGCTTATTCATATATACTGATATCGGGGTGTGTTCGGTGGAAGCTGTGTTAGTGAGTGTGTCAGTGATCACTGTGTTAGTGAGTGTGTTAGTGAGTGTGTCAGTGATCACTGTGCTAGGGAGTGTGTCAGTGATCACTGTGTTAGTGAGTGTGTCAGTGATCACTGTGTTAGGGAGTGTGTTAGTAGACACTGTGTTAGGGAGTGTGTCAGTGAACACTGTGTTAGTGAGTGTTTGGTGGAAGCTGTGTTAATGAGTGTGTTAGTGAACACTGTCTTTGTGAGTCTGTGAGTGAACTGTGTGTTAGTGAGTGTGTTAGTGAGTTTGTCAGTGAACACTGTGTCAGTGAATACTGTGTTAATGAGTGTGTTAGTGGACACTGTTAGTGAGTCTGTGAGTGAACACTGTGTTAGTGAGTCTGTGAGTGGACAGTGTGTTAGTGAGTTTGTTAGTGTGCACTGTGTTAGTGAGAGTCAGTGAACACTGTGCTAATGATAGGATATTTTTATTGTAGGCTATCTTATCCATTTATAATATGTTAGATTCTACACAAACATAAACTCACCCCCTCAACACACTGATACTCCACCTCTCTCTCTCCCCCCTCTCTCTCTCCCTCTCTCTCTCTCTCTCCCTCCCTCTCTCTCTCTCTCCCTCTCTCTCTCTCTCTCTCTCTCTCTCTCTCTTGCAGGCGGTCTTTACTGATCTGGAGGTTCTTGCTACTCTCTTTGCTGCAGCCATTCATGATGTGGATCATCCTGGAGTTTCCAACCAGTTCCTCATCAATACAAGTAAGAACTGACCAGTATGGCTCCAATACAGCACCAATCAATAACATTAGTGTCGGGTATTTGGTTATGTGGTTGACAAAGGTTTAGTCCGTTTTGGGGGTTCTTTCTGGCAAAAGGCTGGGATGTCATAGGGGTGTGTCATCCTGCTGCTCCATCACAGGCTGTTTAGATGAACTTGGTACAACAGTGAAGGATGTTTCAGCATAAACAAGGTACTTATGTCTTTTTCTCGGAGGAATCTGGGTAAGTGGAATTTTTCTCCTTATTTTGTTGCTAGTTTCTATAGCAACGGGGGTCACAATTTCCAGTGTGCCACCGTTTATTTCTAATGTTGACACTGAGTGTGAGATCGACCATTTTGGACAGATTATTTCTAATGTTGACACTGAGTGTGAGATCGACCATTTTGGACAGATTATTTCTAATGTTGACACTGAGTGTGAGATCGACCATTTTGGACAGATTATTTCTAATGTTGACACTGAGTGTGAGATCGACCATTTTGGACAGATTATTTCCAAAGTTGACACTGAGTGTGAGATCGACCATTTTGGACAGATTATTTCTAATGTTGACACTGAGTGTGAGATCGACCATTTTGGACAGATTATTTCTAATGTTGACACTGAGTGTGAGATCGACCATTTTGGACAGATTATTTCTAATGTTGACACTGAGTATGAGATCGACCATTTTGGACAGATTATTTCTAATGTTGACACTGAGTGTGAGATCGACCATTTTGGACAGATTATTTCTAATGTTGACACTGAGTGTGAGATCGACCATTTTGGACAGATTATTTGTAATGTTGACACTGAGTGTGAGATCGACCATTTTGGACAGTTCGCAGGCTCTGTCAGGTTGGTGCCACTTCACTGTCAAAACCCTTATCCTTAAAACTTCAGGTAGTTTAAAAACTAACCTTAAAACTTCAGGTTGTTTAGCAGGTAGGTGTTTCTGTTCTTCAGTGAGCTGATTTTCGATGTTTGGATCAGATTTTTTTATGAGTGAGAGTTGCAAATGCAGAGGGAATCCAGGCACATAGAGTAGAGACACATAGAGTTAGGGTTATTTACTAGATTTACTGGCCTAAAAAATTGTTTACAGCGTGTCCTTTTTTATATTTACAGTATAAAAGATTCATGATATAGATGGTTCTCAGAGATCTGGATGCTATGGGATATAGATTGATTTGATAATCGAACGGTGTTCATATCAATAAGTTGACTTTAAGATACACTGTATAATGAGTACATGGTTAGCAGTACTATAGTTAATGCTGGGATTATGATGTGGGCATAAGGACAGTTTAATCTTGGTTCCACAAGCAGATTGAGTCAGCATCACAGGTGGGCCACCCGCTCAGGTTGGGATCAAGGGATTCTAGATCTGACTTTGGGATCTTGCAGAAGGTCTGGGCAGGAGTGACAGGAGTACACAGGCCTTGTGCTGGGAGGAGGTGCTTTGGACTGGTACCTTGTAGACCTCAGAATAGGTACATCAATGTTGGGGTAGAATAGAGATAAGAGAAGAGCAGAAAAGAAAAGAAAAGAGCCAGAAAAGAGAGAACAAGTCTGTTAAGTAGGTTGAAGCAACATACGGTTCTTTAAAATGTTTAAAAATGATTTTGATTTGATTTGAAAGCAGCACAAGTGCTCCAGCAATGCTAACGCTACAAAAAGCAAAAACAAAGTTATATCACAGCTTTGTTCAGCGGTTTGTATCAGTCTTCTTACATCCCGGATTTTCACTGTTTTACTCAGGATAATTTCTTTAATTAGATAAAACTAAAGTTTAGCTAAGTTATTGTGTGTTAGTCAGATTATAGTGTGTTAGGTTACTGTGTGTTAAGTTATTGTTATTAGGTTATTGTGTGTCACCTCCTTCCAGGATTTACTTGAGTGATCTCATGAAGTGATTCTCTCATTTTTATGACGAGGGTTTGTTTAGCTCTTGTCGATGCTTCTGAGCCTTTGTTGGAACCAATTCTTTTTCTGCTGTGCAGCGCTTTGCGTACAGTCAAGTTATCACGAAGGGGAAGAGTGTTGAGTTACAGTATAAGTAAGTAAGTTTGGGAGTATGCGAGTGTTTAGTTACAGTATAGGTAAGTCTGGGAGCATTCTGTAAAGTCGAGTTACAGTATAAGTATGTTTGGGAGTGTGTGAGTGTTTAGTTATGGTACAAGCAAATTTGGGAGTGTGTAAGTTTTCTTACATTATAAGTAAGTATGTTTGGGAGTGTGTGAGTTTGGAATTACAGTATAAGTAAGTTTGGGAGAGTGTGAGTGTTGAATTACAAACATAAGTAAGTTTGGGAGTGTTTACTTGCAGTATAAGTAAGCTTGGGCGTGTTTTTTCCCATTCATTCATTCATTCATTCATTCATTCAACCTTCAACCTACTTCTTGGGGATACATTGAGGGTAACCCTCATTTTCAATGATGCCAAGATTAGAAATACCAATAAAACATAATGATTAAAACTGTAAAATAAATAAAACAAAATAAAACCAATAAAACAGTAACATTAACAAACTAGGACAATAAAGTACTGTCAAAAGACAGGTAAAATTTCCAGCTGAAGTCTAGCTGAAGTCAGAGAAAACAGTTACAAATTTGAATTGTCCACAATAGGGTAGAAAGTTCAGAGCGAACGCGGGGGCCAGTCATTTGAGCGGATTCAATAAGGTCTAGAATTCCAGTCTTGAGATGTAAGGTGGTAGTTTTCAGACCATTGCCTTGTAAAGAAACAGAACCAGTGGTTATTTCGCCTCTCTGCCAAAGATGACCAACCCACTTTATCATACAGGACACAATGGTGAGGACCATACCTATCACCAGTGATAAATCTGGAATAAGAATAAGAGACTGTGTCCAGGGATTTGGGGGTGGAAGGAGCAGCATTTCTAAAAATTACATCTCAACAATCCAGCAGTTGTAGTGTGGATGGAAGGGCTAAATGGAAAAAATAATTACGCGTTTTCAGATTTACCCAGGATAGTGTGGAAATTCAGATTTACCCAGGATAGTGTGGAAATTCAGATTTACCCAGGATAGTGTGGAAATTCAGATTTACTCAGGATAGTGTGGAAATTCAGATTTACCCAGGATAGTGTGGAAAGGGGAAACACCTCCAGAGGCATCATGCCAAAGAACACAGCGAGTTCAACCAGACAGAAAAAGTTCAAGTTCAAGTTCAAGTTTATTTAGAGCCCAATATCACTGTTTACAGTCTCAAAGGGCTTTACAGGCCACAACAGTCAAATCAAAACATGACGATTCGAAAGAAGCAGAGTTAACATTGGCGGGGGCATTGCAAAGGCGCGAGAAACTTCACAGTGATAGTGTGAAGGCGAAAAAAATACATTTTAAAAATAAATATAATATATGTATGCATGTATTTGTTACGTTTTGTGTTACAAAGTTAGGAAAGCAATGTTTCAGTCAAGCCTGATGTTGCCTTACACATAAAAGAATGATCCCAGTCTCTTCCACACAGTGAGGCACACAGCTTATTAATTAAACACTGGTATCGGATTGGTACTCGGTATCAGCCAATGCCCTAAGCCTAGGTATTGGTATCAGTATCGGGACTAAAAAAGTCGGATTGCGCATCCCTAGTGTTGAGTTACTTTATAAGTAACTAAGTCTGGGAGAGTGTGAGTGTTGTCAGCATTGCAGCAGCTCTGTATCACAAAGCTCTTGACATCTCTCAAAAGTGCATCGTACATAAAAGTAAAGCCTGTCACGGTATAACACTGTCATGTCGCCCACTGCCTGTTCCACAGTCAAAATTGTTAGTGATAGGGTAAAGTAAATATTATTATTATTATTATTATTATTATTATTATTATTATTATTATAGGGTAAAGTGGAGAAGGTGAAGTTAATGATGAGAATGGAGTTGAATGCATCATTGTTATTGATAGGAAAAAATGAAGATGATGAAGTGAATGGTGAGAATGGAGTCAAAGGTGTCATGATCACCGGTACTAGTTGAGGAAGCCCTTGTTCATACAATTGCACATAACGTTGAGGTGATGATTCTCTCTCTGATTTTTCAGATATTGTGTCCCAGCCAGAAGATGACAAGAATTTGTAATAATAATGTGGTATTGAGAATGTCACCTACTGTTTTTCTGTTATCATCATATAGTTACTGTCAGACCTTGTTTTATCAGTATGGACACTCCAAGCTCCGTCTTTAATTTGGAAAGAAAGACATGGCTGTACAGGCAGGTGCTTCATCATTGGGATTTTAATGTGAATCTGACGACAGAAGATTGGCATAGATTTTTATGCAGATGTGTACAGTACATGTGATTGTGACTCATCTTAGGGAGATACCTACAGGCCTGTCTAACCTGGGATGAGCTCAGTCTAAGGTGTGAAATTCTGATTACAGAATGTCAGGAGCTGACCAGAGTGCAGCTGATACTGATGAGGTGTCAGTAATTCATTGACACTACTGAGTATCATTTTGTGGCAGCAGTTCTGATGGACAACAAAATTAAATATTTACCGAGTTTCTAAACTAACAGAGTTTGTAGAACTGGTAAAACATGAGAAAAACAATATCATGTAGCTCATGTTTTGAGAGAATTTTAATGGTATACTCAAACTCAACACTGACCATAACATACTCTCTAGATGTCTGTCTAAGGGTCTAAAGGATTATATGGACACGCTGGTCCATGCTCATCAACTTTATAAAGTTCCTAATGGCAGTCAGCTCTGCAGTGGGGCAGGACAGGCATTAAATGCCTGGAGGTCTGTTTAGGCACTGCAGGGCATCATGAAAAGACTTGGGAGGGAGCAGGGGAAAAGGTGTGTGGAGAGTCGTCTAAATGGACATGGGTCCTGCCCCAGCTGTCCTATAGGGGGAGAGTTCTGGTCACCAGTAACCTGATTGCTCCCATACTGGGGCACAGAGTTATAGTACTAGAGTCAGTGATCTCACTAGTGGGTCATAATATTACGAGGATAAGGTCCTAATATTATGAGGATAAGGTTGTAATTTCAGAAGAGCAGAAGAGGATCAGGGGAGCAGTCTGCCGTAATGTGGTGCTGATGTGGCAAAAAGATTAAGTATTTCATTATTTGTGAAACCTATACTAAATAAAGTATAACTTCACATAACTAACCCTAACCCTATACGAAATAAAATATAACTTCACATAACTAACCCTAACCCTATACTAAATAAAATATAACTGCACATAACTAACCCTAACCCTATACGAAATAAAATATAACTTCACATAACTAACCCTAACCCTATACTAAATAAAGTATAACTTCACATAACTAACCCTAACCCTATACTAAATAAAATATAACTTCACATAACTAACCCTAACCCTATACGAAATAAAATATAACTTCACATAACTAACCCTAACCCTATACTAAATAAAGTATAACTTCACATAACTAACCCTAACCCTATACTAAATAAAATATAACTTCACGTAACTAACCCTAACCCTATACTAAATAAAATATAACTTCACGTAACTAACCCTAACCCTATACTAAATAAAATATAACTTCACATAACTAACCCTAACCCTATACTAAATAAAATATAACTTCACATAACTAACCCTAACCCTATACTAAATAAAGTATAACTTCACATAACTAACCCTAACCCTATACGAAATAAAATATAACTTCACATAACTAACCCTAACCCTATACGAAATAAAATATAACTTCACATAACTAACCCTAACCCTATACGAAATAAAATATAACTTCACATAACTAACCCTAACCCTATACTAAATAAAATATAACTTCACATAACTAACCCTAACCCTATGCTAAATAAAATATAACTTCACATAACTAACCCTAACCCTATACTAAATAAAATATAAATTCACATAACTAACCCTAACCCATGTAGGAGATTAGCCTACGTTAGCTCTGGCAGTGTCATGGTTGTGTTCCTCAATTAGGGCGGTTGGTAGCGAGGTTCACAATATTCACATAGACATTTATTAGTTTAGAGTTTAGTTCATTTGTTTTTTTGATTGGATTAGGAACTCAATGTTGGTTTTAAAATGATTTTCTTTTCTATGATGATTATGGTTATACATGTTTATTGCTGGGTTTCTGAAAACCGTAAACCAGTATTACATTTAAGAGTTCATAATTATTATAATAGTTTACTGAAGAACACTTAGCCTATATTAACACTTTAATATCCTAAAATTTGAAGTGTAATAAAAACAAAAACAAAAAAAACAGGATTGTTACTCGAATTAGTGTTATTCGAATACAAATACAAATAATTTTGCTGCCTCCACAAATGCAGATACAAATACAAATGCAAATACTGGGCTCTCTGTACATCTCTGCTCTGCTATAACAATCTCTCTAGTCTATAACAATCTCTCTAGTCTATAACAATGTCTCTTATCTATAACACTCTCTCTAGTCTATAACAATCTCTCCAACTATGTAAAATTGTCAGGAAGGAGAAGATACACTGCTCTATCAATGTACCATTAAAATATGGTTAAAATACCCCCCTCCTCTCCCTTTCTCTCTTTCTCTCTCTCTCTCTTTCTCTCTCAATCTCTCAATCTCTCCCTCTGTCTCTCTCTCACTCTCTCTCTCTCCCTCTGTCTGTCTCAGACTCAGAGTTGGCACTGATGTATAATGACGAGTCTGTGTTGGAGAACCATCACTTGGCCGTCGGCTTCAAGCTGCTCCATCAGGAGAACTGTGACATTTTCCAGAACCTGAGCAAGCGGCAGCGTCAGAGCCTGCGCAAGCTTGTCATCGATATGGTGAGACAGGCCTGACTGTGGTGAGACAGGGCTGACTGTGCCATTGATATGGTGAGACAGGCCTGACTGTGGTGACACAGGGCTGACTGTGCCATCGATATGGTGAGACAGGGCTGACTGTGTCATTGATATGGTGAGACAGGCCTGACTGTGTCATTGATATGGTGAGACAGGCCTGACTGTGGTGACACAGGGCTGACTGTGCCATCGATATGGTGAGACAGGCCTGACTGTGGTGACACAGGGCTGACTGTGCCATCGATATGGTGAGACAGGCCTGACTGTGTCATTGATATGGTGAGACAGGCCTGACTGTGTCATTGATATGGTGAGACAGGCCTGACTGTGGTGACACAGGGCTGACTGTGCCATTGATATGGTGAGACAGGGCTGACTGTGGTGAGACAGGGCTGACTGTGTCATCGATATGGTGAGACAGGGCTGACTGTGGTGAGACACGGCTGACTTTGGTGAGACACGGATGACTGTGTCATTGATATGTGAGACAGGGCTGACTTTGGTGAGACAGGGCTGACTGTGTCATCGATATGGTGAGACAGGGCTGACTGTGATGAGACAGGGCTGACTGTGCCATTGATATGGTGAGACAGGGCTGACTGTGGTGAGACAGGGCTGACTGTGCCATTGATATGGTGAGACAGGGCTGACTGTGATGAGACAGGGCTGACTGTGTCATCGATATGGTGAGACAGGGCTGACTGTGGTGAGACAGGGCTGACAGTGTCACCGATATGGTGAGACAGGGCTGACTGTGGTGAGACAGGGCTGACAGTGTCATCGATATGGTGAGACAGGGCTGACTGTGGTGAGACAGGGCTGACTGTGGTGAGCAGGCCAGTAATCTGAGAGTTATGATTTCCGATCAAACCAGGTGGTGGGACAAAAGGTAAAGCTAAGCTCCAGTTGGAGCAGAGCTTGTAGATGCAGTACAGACATGGTATTAAATCCTCGGTCCTCTCTAGGTGTTGGCCACTGACATGTCCAAGCACATGAGTCTGCTGGCTGATTTGAAAACAATGGTGGAGACCAGGAAAGTCACCAGCTCAGGAGTTCTTCTGCTTGACCATTACACAGAACGTATACAGGTGTGTGTTATGTTACTATGTCTGTTTTAATTATGGATGTACATGTTTAAGTCTGTGTGTGTGTGTAAGGGTGTGTGTAAGAGTGTGTGTGTGTGTGTCACCTTATAACCTTGACACTGTAGTTTGTCCTTGACACTGTAGTTTATCGTTGAAATAAAAT
>NC_044501.1:45385-170385 GCF_902362185.1 Chanos chanos | reverse complement strand
ACAGCTGGTGTGTGAGAGTGAGACGTCTGGAGACAACTGGTGTCTGAGAGTGAGTTTTCTGGAGACAGTTGGTGTGTGAGAGAGAGGTCTGGAGACAGTTGGTGTGTGAGAGTAAGACATCTGGAGACAGTAGGTGTGTGACAGTGAGACGTCCAGAGACAGTTGGTGTGTGAGAGTGAGACATCCGGAGACAGTTGGTGTGTGAGAGAGAGGTCTGGAGACAGTTGGTGTGTGAGAGTAAGACATCTGGAGACAGTAGTTGTATGAGAGTAAGACACCCGGAGACAGTAGGTGTGTGAGAGTGAGATGTTTGGAGACAGTAGGTGTGTGAGAGTGAGATGTTTGGAGACAGTTGGTGTGTGAGAGTAAGACATCTGGAGACAGTAGGTGTGTGAGAGAGAGGTCTGGAGACAGCTGGTGTGTGAGAGTGAGACATCTGGAGAGAGTTGGTGTATGAGAGTAAGACACCCGGAGACAGTAGGTGTGTGAGAGTGAGATGTTTGGAGACAGTAGGTATATGAGAGTAAGACACCCGGAGACAGTAGGTGTGTGAGAGTGAGATGTTTGGAGACAGTAGATGTGTGAGAGTAAGATGTTTAGAGACAGTAGGTGTGTGAGAGTGAGACATCTGGAGACAGATAGTTCTGTTGATTAGAGTCTAATTAAGGTAAGACGACTTGATTAGAGTCTAATTAAGGTAAGACGACTTGATTAGAGTCTAATTAAGGTAAGACGACTTAGATGAAGCCAGCTGCTGTGGTCTCAGAGGCAGGTCCATGAATTCCAGTCTGGGAACTGGTCTGTCTCTCCAGTATGACTGACAGACTCCAACCCCTGAGTCAGTGATAGTCTGTAACGCAGACGGACTGGACCCTGCAAAGACACAAGAACCACAGATTATAGTCAAAGACACAGTAACTATAGATTATAATCAAAGACACAGTAACTATAGATTATAGTCAAAATCACAGTAACTATAGATTATAGTCAAAATCATAGTAACTATAGATTATAGTCAAAATCACAGTAACTATAGATTATAGTCAAAGACACAGTAACTATAGATTATAGTCAAAATCACAGTAACCACAGATTATAGTCAAAATCACAGTAACTATAGATTATAGTCAAATAACTTTAGACAGACAGACTTTCAGAGCTTTGTCTCTATTTCTAGTGAATTGTATGAGACTTGATCCATACAGAAACAGATACAGCATCTCAGAGTTCTCAAAAAGCTCAAAACACATGCAACCAAGAGACCTAAACCTTAATTCATGTTATACCACATTATAAGACTGAATAAATACTGTACCTATTAGACTAAACATGATACCTATAATGTGGCTTTAGAGGAACTGTGAATAAGAGTAGCCTTACTTTGTATGGGTTGGAGAGCAGTAGTATCTGGGAGATGGCAGCAGGGGGCGATATAGGGTTGTAAGGTGGCAGGTCTTTTCCAGAAGCAGGCTGTAACTTCACCATCATCGTCTGGGTAGGATGGAGACAAAAATTTAAAATGAAATAAAAGAAAGGAAGGTAAAAAAATATATAACATAAGAACACAGAAAAATCCATTCATGTTCACACCTCGTAGAATGTTTACACAATTTATTAATGTAGCACAGCTCATACACAGTAAATGTCAACGCATTATATTAACGAAGCACATCTCTTGTAAATGTTTACACATTTTATTAATATAGCAAATCTCATATAAATATTTACACATTTTATTGATGTAACACATCCCATATAAATATTTACATGTTTTATTGATGTAACACACCTCATACAAATATTTACGCATTTTATTGATGTAACACACCTCATACAAATATTTACGCGTTAAGGCACAGACCTTGGGCATTCTAAAGGAAAACCAGTCATCCTGAGCACACATGGAATTTTTAGGGTAACACAGTTAACTGGTAAAGTATTTTTTTTTATGGTAACACAGTTAATACAGTTAATTGGTTAAGTGATTTTTTTAGGGTAACACAGTTAACACAGTTAATCTGTTCAGTGTTTTTTAGGGTAACACAGTTAACTGGTTAATTGTTTTTTGGGGTAATGCGGTTAATTGGTTAAGCAATTGTTAGGGTAACACAGTTAATTGGTTCAGTGATTTTGAGGGCAACACAGTTAATGGGTTAAGTGATTTCTTAGGGTAAAACAGTTAACACAGTTAATTGGTTAAGTGATTTTATCATAACATACAATCAGTTCATTTTTAGACGAACACAATTTATCACATTATGATGTATTTAATTTTTATTTAACACAATCAGTTAACTGAGCGATTATGGTTAACGTTATAACAGCATGACTAAGCTGTCTAATCATATAACTAACCTAGTGCATTTGGTTAAAAATGAGAATCAAGTGAATCTGATTAAAAAAAAACAAAACATCTATTGCTTTTGGTTTAAATATGTTATTTTAAAAAAACCCAAGATGTTCATCTACATCCCCAATGGTTACCTTGGGAACAGCAGCCTGGAGCAGGACGCTGGTGACAGGAAATGCTGAAGTGTTGACAACAGAGATGATGAAGATGGCAAGGTGGGGCTGTGGGGGCGGGGGCTCTCGACAGAAATGCAATGAAACGCGCACGCCGTTGCAGTCGAACAATGTGATTGGCTCAATTCGACCTACCAATCACAAATTTGTATTACTGCCAAACACATACACGCCTTTACTCACAAAAATCAATACAAAACAAATATAACATTAACCTACAATGAACCCAGTAAAAAGCTGATCCAGTAAGAACTTACACAAACATGAAAAATGAACCCAATAAAAAAAAAAGATGTAACAGACACAAACACAAATATTGACTGACCAGACCAGTTTATCTATCTGTCTATCTATCTATCTATCTATCTATCTGTCTGTACATCCGCCTGTCTGTCGGTCTGCCTGCATGTATGACAAATTTCTGCACAGTGCGAACAGTTCCATAACTGAGATATGATCTGTGTATCCCAGGAAAGTGGCTCTCTAAGCTTTCACAGTAACACACTACACTTCCCATCAATACCTCTGTCTAACCTGCACACTGTAGCCCCAAGCTCCAACAATCCTCTCTCTCTATCAGCAAAACTATTAACCTAAACTACTTTACCAACAACACAATATCCTTACTGTGGACCAGGTCTTGTCAATGTATTCTGTAATCACTCTATAGTCAACATGTGAGTGTTATAAACATATAGTGATGGATGTTTAAATAATTCCTACACTGGATATATGAATATTTAATATATATTTCACCAGTTTGTTGCTAGACAATGATAGGGTAGTGTGGCAGTAATGTGTAGGAGTCTGGGAGGACACAGGCCTTGGGCCGGTCTGAGAGCAGGAGTGAAAAGGCTGTGGATGAAAGGCGGGTCGGGAGAGGAGGAGCAGGGAGCAGGGAGGACGCTGAAACTGAGAGGAGGAGGCTGATGGTAGGCATGCTTAAAAACGAACTTTTGGCAGGAGAGCAAGGGATGATTTTCCAGCTGCTTTTCCTGAATTTTCGTGTTTTAATAAACCAACAAGATACATTCACATTTAACGGACATGGTCCTACAGCAGGGAACCTTCTCACTTACTGGGCTTAATGGAGTCCAATGACACATCCATGCCTGCAAAGGGCGTGTTCACGGTAACCATACCACAGCTGGCCAGGGATGTCGGGGTTACGGCTGACTGACTCCGCAGGTCACGAAAAGCTGGCTGGAATCTGAACATAGGGAGCCATCAAAAATGGTTAAAGTCAAAACAGACGCTACAAAAAGACATTACAGAGAACAAAGACTTTCTGTAACATCTTGTAGACAGAAAAAAGATGTTGCAGAGAAGGAAGGCTCTGGCCTGTACTAACACTGGCAGCACTGGGGAGGAATTCTGTACTAACACTGGCAGCACTGGGGAGGAATTCTGTAAGTAGGAATCTCCTCCACAGATCTGATATGTCTCCATCCCGTCGTCTCCTCTTCCACTGTCCTCCAACTGAAAAGAAGTAATAGTCTTGTTATTCTCTCTGTGAACTGCATCTTACAGTGAATAAATGACTACAGGCAGCACCATACCTGGATGAGTTCTTCCAGGTAGGATTTGGAACTCTGATAGCTCTGTGTTGAGGCGGTTCTCTGGAGTCCTGAATGATAAAGGCAATTATAAAAAAGTACAAATTAACTAATTTCTCTCATTTATAGAAAAGTTCGCAAATTTGTGTTCCTTTGACCGTTGTGCTCATAAAACGACTCTATATATCAGGGTCGGGCAGCAGTTGGAGAAGAGATTTTCTGCACTGCAATATGTAGGCTGTATTAAATACAGTGACGTTAACATTTCCATAATGCCCTTTTCCTTTCTCTCTTACTTTTTCTCTCTCTCACAGGTTCCACATCCAGCCACATGTCCAGTGATCGATATGCAGATGCCAAAAATCCCCCATTCTCCTCCCCCAACAAAGACTGTGTCACACGAGCATTACTGGGCTGGTATGAGTCCATTAGCACTGGGGACAGAGCTCCTCGGAGCACAGAATCACTGAACCTCAGAGCACAGATCCACAGAACCTCAGGGCACAGAACCTCAGAGCACAGAATTACAGAGCCACAGAACCAACTGGTGTAGCCAGCTAAGATGGTGTCACGATTTCAGTTCCATGTTCCTGCACCACCTACAGACCACTCACTCACTCTCTCACTCATTATCTAAGCCACTTATCCTTATCCTGTCTCCAGTTCACCTGACCTGCATGTCTTTGGACTGTGGGAGGAAACCGGAGCTCCCGGAGGAAACCCACACAGACACGGGGAGAACATGCAAACTCCACACAGAAAGGACCCTGGACGCCTGGCCAGGAAGAAAACCCGAGACCTTCTTGCTGTGAGGCGACAGCGCTACCCACTGCGCCACCGTGCCACCCACCTCCACACCATATATAATAAAATAGCCAATCAACCTGTGCATCATTATGAAAGAAAACAAAATCATTACACAAACCCTTTAATCACAAAACAAACCCTGAAATCATAAACACACCACACGGCTTTGTGATGTGACGACAACAAGAGTTTAGAGTCTCTAAAAAGCCACAGAAATGATCGGGCTCCTATTATTAGATGATTTCTCAGAGGAACTTCTTCAAAAATAGTTCAATTCATGGAGCATCATTGTCTGACTCCTCCTCCTCTCTGTGGAGAGTTGGCCCAATTTCATCACTTCAAAAGGTAAATGACGCTAAAACCCTTGTCTGCTTCTGTCATTGGTTACCTCTAATATTTCCAGACACCCACCCCCGACTGTGGTTGGGATGGGCCTGCTTTCTTCTCCCCTCCTGCACTGGCACTGTGTAGGAAACTCCACCACACCCAATACCTTCTCCACCACACCAGATACCTTCTCCACCATACCAGATACCTTCTCAACTACACCAGATACCTTCTCCACCATACCAGATACCTTCTCAACTACACCCAATACCTTCTCAACTACACCCAATACCTTCTCCACCATACCAGATACCTTCTCAACTACACCAGATACCTTCTCCACCACACCCAATACTTTCTCCACCACACCAGATACCTTCTCCACCACACCAGATACCTTCTCCACCACACCAGATACCTTCTCAACCACACCCAATACTTTTTCCACTACACCCAATACTTTCTCCACCACACCCAATACCTTCTCCACCACACCAGATACCTTCTCAACTACACCCGATACCTTCTCAACTACACCCAATACCTTCTCAACTACACCAGATACCTTCTCCACCACACCAGATACCTTCTGAACTACACCAGATACCTTCTCCACCACACCAGATACCTTCTCAACTACACCCGATACCTTCTCAACTACACCCAATACCTTCTCCACCACACCAGATACCTTCTCCACCACACCAGATACCTTCTCCACCACACCAGATACCTTCTCAACTACACCCAATACCTTCTCCACCATACCTGATACCTTCTCCACCACACCAGATACCTTCTCCACCACACCAGATACCTTCTCAACTACACCCAATACCTTCTCAACTACACCAGATACCTTCTCCACCACACCAGATACCTTCTCAACTACACCAGATACCTTCTCCACCACACCAGATACCTTCTCCACCACACCCAATACTTTTTCCACTACACCCAATACTTTCCCCACCACACCCAATACCTTCTCCACCACACCAGATACCTTTTCAACTACACCCAATACCTTCTCCACCACACCAGATACCTTCTGAACTACACCCGATACCTTCTCCACCATACCAGATACCTTCTCAACTACACCAGATACCTTCTCCACCACACCAGATACCTTCTCGACCACACCAGATACCTTCTCAACTACACCCAATACCTTCTCCACCACACCAGATACCTTCTCCACCACACCAGATACCTTCTCCACCACACCAGATACCTTCTCAACTACACCCAATACCTTCTCCACCATACCTGATACCTTCTCAACTACACCAGATACCTTCTCAACTACACCCAATACCTTCTCCACCACACCAGATACCTTCTCAACTACACCCGATACCTTCTCAACTACACCAGATACCTTCTCAACTACACCCAATACCTTCTCCACCACACCAGATACCTTCTCCACCATGAAATACAACAAATCCATACCACTGGCATGACACAAAAAGAACAAATTTAATATAAACAGTAACAAAGCTCTTCAAAAGATGAGAACGGAAGAATAGTTATTTTTAGAATCTTTTAAGGTTCTTCGTAGAGAAAATGAGTGTTTGAAAACTAAGCTTGAGCAACAGTTATTTTAAGGCTCATCTCCATGACAGGGCAGAAGAAATCTAAACACCAGTGTCTTTTTAGGTTCTTTCTCAAGAAAACGACTGACACATGTCCTCTGTCTTTATGACTGAAAAACCAACATACTGACATGTGTCCTCTGTCTTTATGACTGAAAAACCAACATACTGACATGTGTCCTCTGTCTTAATGACTGCAAAACCAACATACTGACATGTGTCCTCTGTCTTAATGACAGAGAAACCAACGTACTGACATGTGTTCTCTGTCTTAATGACTGTAAAACCAACATACTGACATGTGTCCTCTGTCTTAATGACAGAGAAACCAACATACTGACATGTGTCCTCTGTCTTTATGACTGCAAAACCAACATACTGACATGTGTCCTCTGTCTTAATGACTGCAAAACCAACATAATGACACATTAGGGATTTGAATGAGGCAGGGGAGGCCTCAGTTTTGGGACTGTCACTCAAGCCATTCCATCCAAAAAAGAAACATGACAACTGTAAAATGATGACTGACTGTTCTGACATTGTCAAGTCAGTGCACAGGTACTTCATCATAAGGACAACAAGTTCCCACTCAGAGAGGCCTGGAAATTAGATGTCCTTTAATGTAGATTCATATACTCAAATATTACATAATTTATGGTCTTAGTTATGACACCATGTGTTTAGTTGGTGTTTAAAATGGTTACTGTATCAACACTGTCTTTAATGCCGTCATAATCGTCCACTCAGTTAAAGCATATGTGCACCACACCGTAAGCATGATGCATAGATCTTCTCATAGATTTCATTCAGTGAGGAATGAAAAGAAAAAGAAAAGATGTATCAGTTTCAAATTATGACTAAAGTCATATTTAATGATCAGAGGCAAAAACAGGGTTGAATGCTCTTCTATTCTAGGGCTACGTCCTCCCTGTGGTTTGGTAAAAAAAATCTCAGAGTACCACATGCACCCTGAAGAGAACTGAGGACCGCAGCCAGGTTTCAGTATAAGACACCTCAGGTTTCAGTATAAAACCGTTACACTGCAGCCTTGGGTTTCAGTATAAAACCGTTACACTGCAGCCTTGGGTTTGAGTATAAAACCGTTACACTGCAGCCTTGGGTTTCAGTATGAAACCGTTACACTGCAGCCTTGGGTTTCAGTATAAAACCGTTACACTGCAGCCTTGGGTTTGAGTATAAAACCGTTACACTGCAGCCTTGGGTTTCAGTATGAAACCGTTACACTGCAGCCTTGGGTTTCAGTATAAAACCGTTACACTGCAGCCTTGGGTTTCAGTATGAAACCGTTACACTGCAGCCTTGGGTTTCAGTATGAAACCGTTACACTGCAGCCTTGGGTTTCAGTATGAAACCGTTACACTGCAGCCTTGGGTTTCAGTATAAAACCGTTACACTGCAGCCTTGGGTTTCAGTATGAAACCGTTACACTGCAGCCTTGGGTTTCAGTATGAAACCGTTACACTGCAGCCTTGGGTTTCAGTATGAAACCGTTACACTGCAGCCTTGGGTTTCAGTATAAAACCGTTACACCTCAGCCTTGGGTTTCAGTATAAAACCGTTACACTGCAGCCTTGGGTTTCAGTATAAAACCGTTACACTGCAGCCTTGGGTTTCAGTATGAAACCGTTACACTGCAGCCTTGGGTTTCAGTATGAAACCGTTACACTGCAGCCTTGGGTTTCAGTATGAAACCGTTACACTGCAGCCTTGGGTTTCAGTATAAAACCGTTACACTGCAGCCTTGGGTTTGAGTATAAAACTGAAACCGTTACATCTCTGTGGTTTACAGTGAGCAAGGCAAGGATGGAAAAATAAAAAATTACCTTGCAGGTAGAACCTTAGAAAACAGACACTCACCAAACCCTGTGGGGTTGAGCTCCTGCGATGTGGAGGAGTGAGTGTCACCCGGTGTTTGGAGCAGTGAGTTCTCTTTTGGTGTTGACTCCAGAGCAGAGAGGTCAATCAGATGGTAACTTTTAATTTCTCGGGGGCTTGTCGGAGCTGAAACAACAATGCCAAACGATCATTCTTGGTCTTCCGCTGATTTAGGAACCAAATAATCTAAAGTTTTTTTTATTCAGAGAAATCAAATTCTGAGGCACACCAGACATGCCGTTTGAGAAGCGCTGGGCAGTATGACCAAAAATGTGTATCACAGTAATTTTTAAGATTCTGACGGTTTCACGGTATATCACGTTTTTGTTTTTTTTTGGTTGTTTGTTTTTTGCATGACTGGGCCTTTATATAGGTTTGTAGTGCCTTATTCTAATGTCAAAACAGACCTTAAAAATAAATAGATATGCCAACAACGTTAGCACTTTTAAAATAAAATCTTTCCAGATAGTTCCATAACCACCATAAACCAGGGCTTCAAACCAGATAGTTCTATAACCACCATAAACCAGGGCTTCAAACCAGATAGTTCTATAACCACCATAAACCAGGGCTTCAAACCAGATTCTTTTTTCTTTTTTGCAATCGGTTCGTTCCAAGAAGAATCGGTATTTTAACGTTTCCAGTTTTGCGTTTCATCTTAAAATGACCATTCCCGAACTGGTTAGAACCAAATGAAATACCAGTTAATAACGTTCCATGCACACTGTAAAAATAAATAAATAAATAAATACATATTTTATATATATATATATATATATATATATATATATATATATATATATATATATATGTATATATCTATATCTATCTATCTATCTATATATATATATATATGTTGCTTTTATGGAAAAAAGCAGCTGTGGTTGGCAGAATAATTCTGTAAAAAATACAGGAAAAATGTAAACAACTGATGATTAATTGATCAGTGGAATCAGGTATGTCGAACTGGTAACTTCTTACACAGGAGGCGGGCGTGCTAGCATGGAGGCTAAAACCCATGGCTGCTTTTGTCACTAGCACGTTTCTTCAGGTGTCAGGGAATTAGTTTGAGTCCAGTGTGGGAATGTGCTTGTCTACACAACACAGGTTACACTACTACTATTATAGTTTTACTACTCACCCACTGATAGATTGTTAAATGTAGGCCTACTCAATTCTAAACAGACACATCACCTATCACGCCCTGGTCCCTCTGTCTCCTCTGTGCCCCCTTTGTCATTAGTTCTCCCTCTAGTGTCGGGTCTGGGTTCTGTTTTCACTGTTTTCTCTTGTTTTCCCCCCTCTGTCGGTCTGTGGTTCAGCCCTGTTTAGTCTTTAAGTTCAATCATTGTTCTCACCTGTGTTTAGTTTGTTATACTTCGTTAAGCCTTGTTTAGTTTGATAGAAGTACTCCTTGGTTTCCCCTGTTTCTTTGTGCTGGCATTGTTTGGAGTTTTCATCCATGTCGTTTAGTTTCTTGGTTTGCCACGGTCTTATTCTTGTACTGGGATTCTGTAAGTCTTTGAAACTCTTGTATTTACTTTAAATAAAGATAACACTGATCTCTCTCAGTGTTTTTTAAACCCTTCTTGTTAACATAATTTTACTGTAAGCCTATTTGTACATTCTTATCTGTAAAGTGTAACATATGAATTTGAAAAATGTAATACAGTTTCCCCTGTGATGGACTGGCTGTAGCCAGGGTTAGGGTTAGGCTCCGCCCCCCGCGACTTTAATTGGACGAAGGGTTAGGGTTAGGGTTAGGCTCCGCCCCCCGCGACTTTAATTGGACTAAGCGGCTCAGATAATGAGTGAGAGTGAGCGAGTAACACCGTTTCTTTCCACATAAAAAAAAAAATCTACCTGACAACATTATTTTAACATTGTCATGTTCTAATTTTAACAGTATTGTACTGTTTTTTGTATTGCAGTTCTTCTCTGTTTAAAGTACAGTAATCTGTAAATTCTACAAAGACATATGATTCTTTCAACATATTCTTACGTTAAAATGAACAGTTGTGTTTGGTTCAGTATTTTACTGTAGTGTACTGCAGATTAAACACTGCTTCACTGTTTTTCTGTTTACAGCTTTTTGATGTCATGATTCTAAAGCACTTCACTGTTACTGTCACGTACATTTTTTAACAGTGTAGGGCTGTGTGACATAACAACATGCATCGTTCGGGGGGAATAGAATGTCTGTTGATAGATATTTTACTTTATAGTCTCTATCGCTAATGTAACAACGTATAGCCTATCTATCAAACACTGATTAAGTTGATGTCTGAGACAAACATTTTATAAGGTGCATAGCATCATAGTTACCTCCTCTGGCTGCCACACCACAATTCACTTTCATGCTACATCACTGCAGGACACCAGTAAAATTATGTCCGAAGACGCTAGTGATGTTCAGAGGAAAACAGGAGGTAAACTCCGGACTAAAGTTATTACAAAGCAGAAAATATTTTAATTTATTGTAATAAATAAAAGAACAAAAAAATAACTTTATTAACCGGTTACCATTATATCGAATAAATGTTTCTGTTCCAAAACATTAAACAAGTTTCTGGTTTCGTTTTTGTTCCTAGGAAAATATAGATTGTTTTGGTTTTCGTTTTCATTCCTTGAACCAGTTCAAAGCCTTGATTTTGCAAACGTACAATTATTAGTGTTACAAATTGTTTGTGTCACAAATTGTTGGGTGCCATGGTGTTTTGCCCTGTTAACGAGAGTAAGTTATGTGTAATTAATTGTTGTGTTATAAAGTTATAACCATTAGTAAGAAGGGTGCCCACAGTTAATAGGGGTCCCCTCTCAATACACCCTTCACTGCACTTCATAGCGCTTCTAACGGCAAAAAACATTATAGATTTTGCTGCCGATTGAAACGTTACAGCTGTTGTTTCAGCTATGCTACGGTATGGCGGTTGTAAGATTATAGTGACATCTGAACAGACATGGTTCATGATAGGAGAACTGTTTAACCTGATGGTCTTATTACCATAGATACAAAGAAAGCTTCACACCTTTGGCGCCACATTACTGTTGGAGCCAATAGCAATTGATTAAGGCAAAATACAACCGGTAATGGGCAAATGGCAGCCATCACAGACAAAAGGGGAATTTAGCATTGACACCTAGATTCTGATTTGCATCAAGCAACGTTGTAAACCTATTGTCTGTCTGCTTCATGGTATAAAAGGCCGATCACGGTAACAGTTCTCTGAGTTAAACTTTGCAGGCAGACACGCTGCCGGATTCCACCACCACCAAATAAAGCTTTTCTCCAAGCACACTTTTTCTCCGGTTCGTTTACTTATAAAATCACAAGAAAATCCAACACGGTACATGAAAAATTCATACCGAACAGGAAATTAAAACCGGTATACCGCCCAGCACTACGTTTAAGCCACTTTCACACAGTGTATGTATCACTCCAGAATGATGAATGTATCACTCCAGAATGTTGTATGTGTCACTCCAGAGTGACATATGTATCATCCCTGTTTTGTGATTGTGATATGAGTTTGACAAGCAGTGACACACAATTTCACCGTTACCGTGGTTACTTGTATGCTCCTTGTCAGAGCTGACGCTGGACATCGTCCCATCCACCTGCTGTTTGTAGCAGTTTACCACCAACGTCAGTTTGTCATTGGCCTGCAGGATCTCGGCTTAATGCAAAAAGAAAAAAAACAAAAAAAACAAAAAAAAACTGTCAGAACCAGATCAAACATTATAACAACTACTATTTATTCTACAATTATTACAACAGTCTTTCATTTAGTTTACTTTTGCCTGTTTTTCTTTTCAAGCAAAACATTGAGGAGCAGCATGTGCCCTCCAATAACAGGAACAGCACCATTAGCAACACATAACATACCTAATGCCTCATCGTTGTCCATTGTATCGCTAGCCAGACGGAAAAGGCTTGGTCTCAGCTTCTCGCAGTGTTCATACAACATCTACAATTCAGTGTTTATATAATACATACAACTCAGCATTCATACAACATCTACAATTCAGTGTTTATATAATACATACAACTCAGTGTTCATACAACATCCACAATTCAGTGTTTATATAATACATACAACTCAGTGTTCATACAACATCTACAATTCAGTGTTTATATAATATATACAACTTAGAATACATGGCATATACCTCAAGCAGAGGAATATTGTTGTGACCTTCACACAACATTCATTAAATGTTCATAAAGCTTTCACCCAGTAACCAGCATGTTCATTCAGCCCTCATACAGTCTTCATACAGAATACATACATGCTGTGCTTATGCCAAATACACAGTAAGACTGCTGTGTAAACAAATGAACAGTATGAGTAAACAACTAAACAACATGACTTCTGTGTAAACAAATAAACACCATGACTACTATGCAAACAAATGAACAGTATGAGTAAACAACCAAACAATATGACTTTTGTGTAAACAAATAAACACAGTGACTAGGCCTACTGTGTAAACAAATACACAGTAAGACTGTTGAGTAAACAACTAAACAACATGACTTTTGTGTAAACAAATGAACAGTATCACTGCTGAGTAGACACAGAGACGGTATTTAAATTAAATAAAAATTTAAATGAACATTTGTAACTCCTGGTGTGTTCACTCAGACCCCAAAGAATATTCATAAAATCTTTATAAAAATCCATATAGTAACAGCAGTCCACATATACTGCAGAAAACCTTATCTAACGTCTTATACAGCGTGCACACACATATCCTGTCAGATGCAGGGTATTTTTAAAACATACAGTTTGAACAAAAACCACTGCACAACCACCACTGCAATATTCATAACAATATTCATATTCATAATAATTATTCATGTGTGTTAATATTATTCATATTCACAATAATATTCACATAACAACCCCTCACCAAAATAACAATTTACTACAGAAAAATGTGTAACACCAGTACACACAGCAGTACCTTAGGCCTAATGGTCATCTCTCCATTGGTGTCCTGATAAACTGGGTGAGATTCAACATCTGCAATTGGTATCTGAATGTATGCGTACACAGACACACACACACACACACACACACACACAAAAACAAAAGCACAGTGACCCACCTTCATCTGCTGGGTGCACTGTGTGTTGGGCGTGGTCCTGATGTGTTGGCTCAGTAGTTCTTGGAGCTGCGTCGTACTAGTCTCTGCATCCTGCAGTGTGCTGATGCGCTGATGTTCCCTCTCCATTTTGTCCTGGTCCTGTAATGGCAAAAAACCCTGAAAAAACTTGTATTTCAGCTTTTCTAGTCCTATCAGGCCTTTATGGCTATATCTGCTTCACCATTACCATTATATATCTGCTTCAGCATTACCATTATATATCTGCTTCACCATTATCATTATATATCTGCTTCAGCATTACCATTATATATCTGCTTCAGCATTACCATTATATATCTGCTTCACCATTGCCATTATATATCTGCTTCACCATTATCATTATATATCTGCTTCACCATTACCATTATATATCTGCTTCACCATTACCATTATATATCTGCTTCAGCATTACCATTACATATCTGCTTCACCATTACCATTATATATCTGCTTCACCATTACCATTATATATCTGCTTCACCAATACCATTATATATCTGCTTCACCAATACCATTATATATCTGCTTCACCATTACCACTATATATCTGGTTTAGCATTACCATTATATATCTGCTTCACCATTACCACTATATATCTGCTTCACCATTACCATTATATATCTGCTTTAGCATTACCACTATATATCTGCTTCACCATTACCATTATATATCTGCTTCACCATTACCATTATATATCTGCTTCACCATTACCATTATATATCTGCTTCAGCATTACCATTATATATCTGCTTCACCATTACCATTATATATCTGCTTCACCATTATCATTATATATCTGCTTCACCATTACCATTATATATCTGCTTCACCATTACAATTATATATCTGCTTTACCATTACCATTATATATCTGGTTTAGCATTACCACTATATATCTGCTTCACCATTACCACTATATATCTGCTTCACCATTACCATTATATATCTGCTTCACCATTAACATTATATATCTGCTTCAGCATTACCATTATATATCTGCTTCACCATTACCATTATATATCTGCTTCACCATTATCATTATATATCTGCTTCACCATTACCATTATATATCTGCTTTACCATTACACCTGCCCAAACTTTCAAGCCAGCACTGCTGATCCTGAATCTTGAATAACCATTCAGTTGCAATTTCAGGTTTTAACTGTCCCAAAATCCATACCCTAATCCTAACCATACCCTAACCCTTACCTGACCCTAACCCAAAATCCAAACAGCAAAACTATCTCAGTATCCCACAGCACCAGTTTGAGGCCTCTGACCAGTGTGACCAGTGTGAGGTTTCTGACCTGCGTAACCAGTGTGACCAGTGTGAGGATGCTGATCAGTGCGACTGGTGTGACCAGTGTGAGGTCTCTAATCATGTAAGCTCAAACCCAGAGAAGCATTTCACCACTAGAGATACATAAGTGGTGTTCATATTTATAATTGTTGTTCATATTTATGTGGTGCATATTAATGTGAGTTAAATTGAGCTGCTTATTTAATTTTTTAACCGTGTCACGAGAACACTTTTCTTTCCACAGTGACTGAGTTAAAGCAGCCCCTCTTGCAAAAAGCTCAACATTTTAGAAACTATTAGGTGTATAATATACGCAAATGCTAGAGTATTATTCCACTCTAGACAGGTTACTGACATTCTGAGGGTTAGTATGGTGAAACCTGAGTGTGACTGTGCTGAAGGTGAAACTGTGCTGACAGCTTTGAAAAGTGAGACTTAGGGTTAGGGTTATTGGAAGGGTTAGGGTTAGGGTTATTGGAAGGGTTAGGGTTATTGGAAGGGTTAGGGTTAGGGTTATTGGAAGGGTTAGGGTTAGGGTTATTGGAAGGGTTAGGGTTAGGGTTATTGGAAGGGTTAGGGTTAGGGTTATTGGAAGGGTTAGGGTTAGGTTTATTGGAAGGCAGCGTTTAAGATACCTACATGAAAACAAGATGTTGGACCCTTAGAGAAAGTGGTGGATCACCTGACGGAGTTTGGACAACATATGCTAAGGAGGGGGCTAAAACAAGAAAGAGTCTAGGCAATTTAATTACACAGCTCAAGAATGCTGGTAGGGGTGGGTGACCTGCTGAATTATCCACAATATGCTTTTCACATATATCGCAAGTATATTGATAGAGAGCTGATGTATAGTATATTATTATATGAGCGACACTGACAATGCTGTCAATACTCAGTTCTCACATACTGCTCCCAAACTTACTTTATACTGTAACTCAACACTCATACTGCCCCCAGACTTACTTTATACTGTAACTTATCTCACTGCTCAGGGTGACTCCAGAAAATGCTAACTCATCTTCCCCCACACCAATACACCACTAAACTAGTGGTACTTGTTAGACGTTTACTTGACAGTACAGTCAGAACTAAATTAAAGAACATTTTGTTGTAACGTCATTGTCTTAACTAATCCCAGTGTTTCCCACACATAGATTTTACTTGGGCGGGCCACCCAGGTATATTAACAGCTGCCAAAGTATATTTGGTAACCCATTTTAGCATTTTTAACTTTAATTTTTTTTTATCCGTCCAAGAGAACGACACCATCCGCGATTGATTAACTAGTGGATAATCTCCTCTTGCTCTATGCCTCCCACACCTGCCGTACATGGATCTAAAATAGCCTATAGTCCACCAGGTAACATTTTATTTTCTCCTTTTTGTCACTGCGACAAAGTCCTCTGCTGCCAACTAGAAATCAAATGTGTCCAACGTGTCTTTGCAGCTTGTACTGCACATAAGCCCCGCCCCTCTCTCCTCCTCCAGCAGGTGAGAGAGAGAGAGAGAGAGAGAGAGAGACAGACAGACAGACAGGGAGAGAGAGAGAGAGAGAGAGAGAGAGAGAGAGAGACAGACAGACAGAGAGAGAGAGAGAGAGAGAGAGAGAGAGACAGACAGACAGACAGAGAGAGAGAGAGAGAGAGAGAGAGACGTTCTTTGGTATTAGGCAATATTAGAAGGCCACATGTAGTAGACCATTTTTGTGCTGGCAGGGAATGCCGGTCCTTTCCGCCGGCTACCGCCACAAGTATATTTCAGACCTGTGGGAGACTGAATCCAGTGGAATTTAAGGTGCATTTTGTTCAAGTTCAAGTTTATTTGTGTAGCACTTTTCACAATCAAAGAGCTTTACAGCAATCAGTGCCTAAACCCCCACTAAGCAAGCCCAAGGCAACAGTGGCAAGGAAAAACTCCCTAATGAAGTGACTAGGAGGAAGAAACCTTGGGAGGAACCAAGACTCAACAGGGGGCACCCACCCATTTACAGTATATGGTATAAAGTATGTATAGTAATTTGTTTAAAGTATAAAAGAGTTCATATACAAGGTTCTAGGAATTCTAGGTGGTATCAGATGTAGATTATTTTGAGGACCAAGCAGTGTTCATATCAGCAAGGTTGTCTTTAAACTTGCAAAACCACATGGCATCTCTCCACTGTGTGACAATTCAGACAAAACCACATGGCATCTCTCCACTGTGTGACAATTCAGACAAAACCACATGGCATCTCTCCACTGTGTGACAATTCAGACAAAACCACATGGCATCTCTCTACTATGTGACAATCCAGACAAAACCACATGACATCCCTCCACTGTGTAACAATCCAGACAAAACCACATGGCATCTCTCCACGGTGTGACAATTCAGACAAAACCACATGGCATCCCTCCAAGCTAATCACCTTTTTCCCTAATCACTGTGTGCACCTGTTAACCTGTGCCTTGTTAACCTGTGCCTTGTTAACCTGTGCTGTGTTAACTTGTACCTTGTTAACCTGTACCTTGTTAACCTGTGCCTTGTTAACCTGTACCTTGTTAACCTGTGCCGTGTTAACCTGTGCGGTGTTAACCTGTGTCTTGCTAACCTGTGCCTTGTTAACCTGTACCTTGTTAACCTGTGCTGTGTTAACCTGTGCCTTGTTAACTTGTGCCTTGTTAACCTGTACCTTGTTAACCTGTGCCTTGTTAACCTGTGCTGTGTTAACTTGTACCTGGTTAACCTGTGCCTTGTTAACCTGTGCTGTGTTAACCTATGCCTTGTTAACCTGTACCTTGTTAACCTGTACCTTGTTAACCTGTGCCTTGTTAACCTGTACCTTGTTAACCTGTGCCTTGTTAACCTGTACCTTGTTAACCTGTGCTGTGTTAACCTGTGCCTTGTTAACCTGTACCTTGTTAACCTGTGCCTTGTTAACCTGTACCTTGTTAACCTGTGCTGTGTTAACCTGTGCCTTGTTAACCTGTGCCGTGTTAACTTGTACCTTGTTAACCTGTGCCTTGTTAACCTGTACCTTGTTAACCTGTGCCTTGTTAACCTGTGCTGTGTTAACTTGTACCTGGTTAACCTGTGGTTTGTTAACCTGTGCTGTGTTAACCTGTGCCTTGTTAACCTGTGCCTTGTTAACCTGTGTCTTGTTGACCTTTGCTGTGTTAACCTGTGCCTTGTGAACCTGTGTCTTGTTGACCTGTGTCTTGTTAACCTGTACCTTGTTAACCTGTGCCTTGTTAACCTGTGCTGTGCTAACCTGTACCTTGTTAACCTGAGCTGTGTTAACCTGTGCCTTGTTAACCTGTGTCTTGCTGACCTGTGCTGTGTTAACCTATACCTTGTTAACCTGTGCTGTGTTAACCTGTGCCTTGTTAACCTGTGTCTTGTTGACCTTTGCTGTGTTAACCTGTACCTTGTTAACCTGTGCCTTGTTAACCTGTGCTGTGCTAACCTGTGCCTTGTTAACCTGTGCCTTGTTAACCTGTGCCTTGTTAACCTGTGTCTTGTTGACCTGTGCTGTGTTAACCTGTGCCTTGTTAACCTGTGCCTTGTTAACCTGTACCTTGTTAACCTGTGCCTTGTTGACCTTTGCTGTGTTAACCTGTGCCTTGTTAACCTGTACCTTGTTAACCTGTGCCTTGTTAACCTGTGCTGTGTTAACTTGTACCTTGTTAACCTGTGCCTTGTTAACCTGTGCTGTGTTAACCTGTGCTGTGTTAACCTGTGTCTTGTTGACCTTTGCTGTGTTAACCTGTACCTTGTTAACCTGTACCTTGTTAACCTGTGCTGTGTTAACCTGTGCCTTGTTAACCTGTACCTTGTTAACCTGTGGTTTGTTAACCTGTGCTGTGTTAACCTGTACCTTGTTAACCTGTGCTGTGTTAACCTGTGCCTTGTTAACCTGTACCTTGTTAACCTGTGCCTTGTTAACCTGTACCTTGTTAACCTGTGCTGTGTTAACCTGTGCCTTGTTAACCTGTGCCTTGTTAACCTGTGCCGTGTTAACTTGTACCTTGTTAACCTGTGCCTTGTTAACCTGTACCTTGTTAACCTG
Organism: Chanos chanos; assembly: GCF_902362185.1. Lineage (NCBI taxonomy): Eukaryota > Metazoa > Chordata > Actinopteri > Gonorynchiformes > Chanidae > Chanos > Chanos chanos. The sequence goes on along the minus strand of NC_044501.1, from coordinate 151,175 downwards.
TGCCTTGTTAACCTGTGCTGTGTTAACTTGTACCTTGTTAACCTGTGGTTTGTTAACCTGTGCTGAGTTAACCTGTGCCTTGTTAACCTGTGCCTTGTTAACCTGTGTCTTGTTGACCTTTGCTGTGTTAACCTGTGCCTTGTGAACCTGTGTCTTGTTGACCTGTGTCTTGTTAACCTGTACCTTGTTAACCTGTGCCTTGTTAACCTGTGCTGTGCTAACCTGTACCTTGTTAACCTGAGCTGTGTTAACCTGTGCCTTGTTAACCTGTGTCTTGTTGACCTGTGCTGTGTTAACCTATACCTTGTTAACCTGTGCTGTGTTAACCTGTGCCTTGTTAACCTGTGTCTTGTTGACCTTTGCTGTGTTAACCTGTACCTTGTTAACCTGTGCCTTGTTAACCTGTGCTGTGCTAACCTGTGCCTTGTTAACCTGTGCCTTGTTAACCTGTACCTTGTTAACCCGTGTTTTGTTGACCTTTGCTGTGTTAACCTGTGCCTTGCTAACCTGTGCCTTGTTAACCTGTGTCTTGTTGACCTGTGCTGTGTTAACCTGTGCCTTGTTAACCTGTGCCTTGTTAACCTGTACCTTGTTAACCTGTGCCTTGTTGACCTTTGCTGTGTTAACCTGTGCCTTGTTAACCTGTGCCTTGTTAACCTGTACCTTGTTAACCTGTGCCTTGTTAACCTGTGCTGTGTTAACTTGTACCTTGTTAACCTGTGGTTTGTTAACCTGTGCTGTGTTAACCTGTGCCTTGTTAACTTGTACCTTGTTAACCTGTGGTTTGTTAACCTGTGCTGTGTTAACCTGTGCCTTGTTAACCTGTGCCTTTTTAACCTGTGTCTTGTTGACCTTTGCTGTGTTAACCTGTGCCTTGTTAACCTGTGCCTTGTTAACCTGTGTCTTGTTGACCTGTGCTGTGTTAACCTGTGCCTTGTTAACCTGTGCCTTGTTAACCTGTGTCTTGTTGACCTGTGCTGTGTTAACCTGTGCCTTGTTAACCTGTGCCTTGTTAACCTGTGTCTTGTTGACCTTTGCTGTGTTAACCTGTGCCTTGTTAACCTGTGCCTTGTTAACCTGTGTCTTGTTGACCTGTGCTGTGTTAACCTGTGCCTTGTTAACCTGTGTCTTGTTGACCTGTGCTGTGTTAACCTGTGCCTTGTTAACCTGTGCCTTGTTAACCTGTGTCTTGTCGACCTTTGCTGTGTTAACCTGTGCCTTGTTAACCTGTGCCTTGTTAACCTGTGTCTTGTTGACCTTTGCTGTGTTAACCTGTGCCTTGTTAACCTGTGTCTTGTTGACCTGTACTGTGTTAACCTGTGCCTTGTTAACCTGTGGTTTGTTAGCCTGTGCCCTGTTCCCTCTGTTAGAGATCCAGTGTATTGACCCTAGTTCGCTACCTGACATAAGATCTGCCTAGCCCCCAATAGCCAGTGTTTTCTGCCGGACCCAGCCTGTTTGTTGACCACGATTTGAATTACAATAAATTACAGTAAAGATTTGGATTACAATAAAGATTGCCTGCAATCACATCAAGTGTCCTTTCAGTTCATGTATGTAAAACTTGACAGGATTTTCTGTTCCCTGGAGAGTCATGGCAATCGCTAACAAACCACTGGGGTTAGATTCTCCACCTCTCACTTTTCACCGCTCTCGCATTTCGACCAGGCAGGAGGATCTATGTGTGATTTCTACTCAAGTTTGAATTTTGCACAGTTTATACTTTATTCTGTTTGACTTTGTCTTGTCTTCTGAATTGCATAATAAGAAAATGGAGATTATGTTTTCACGATTTGTCTCCTGAAATCCTGTCTCTCCAATAACATTTCCTGGAACTTCCCTACTGTACATGATTTCATTTAATCACTAAAACGTACAAACTCTCACGTACACATTCACGTACATACACATTCACATTGTCTCTTTCTCCGACAATAACACTCTCTCTCACCTCTTTGACAATGTTCTTGATCAGACGGTTTGCTGTTTGAAGATCCTCTGGACGAGGGCTCTTTAGTAACCTTGCCAACAACTACAAATGAGAGAAACATCAAAACAGTTTAATGAGACATTTTTAAGGGAAAAAAAAGAAGTTTTCATTTTAGTCAAACTCAAAGGTGAACTAGCAGAATACCAAAACTGAAGTGTCTTTTTCAGAACCAGTACTCATCTCCTAGCTTTTTCAAACTGGATCTGTAGTTTTTTTTGTTTTTTTTTAACACTCTCTGTTCCCCACCTTTGACTTGTCTTCATCGTCAAACACGGAGGCCTCTGCTCTTGGGCTCGGCGGTGGTGCTATTATCATGTCAGGTAGTTTGGGGTCTTTATTAACAATTCCTAACAGACAAACAACACATAACCTGTGTCTTTAGCACAGTAATACACACATACATACATACACAAACACACACATACACCGTGTTTTAAGTACAGTAACACACCCTGTGTCGTTGGTGCAGTAACACAAACCCTGTGTCTTCAATGTGACATGTCGGGCAGACACTACGCAGCTTTCAGAAAGAAAAGGACATTTGTTAACCTTAAGTGTTCCTTAGTAATTAAAGTTGCAGTTGTGTAAACTCTCTTCCTCTTTTTCACCCTTCTTTGTCTATTTCTATCACCCCCACTCTACCTCTCTATCCCTATCCCCTTTGATCCCAGTTCTCTCTTTTATGGCCCAGGCCTCACTGCGTGTAGGACCAATGCATACCAAAGCAGAAACCACTGGCGGTAACACCTAACAGACGCCAGGCTCGATGTTTTAGCGCAGCAACCCCCAGACCATTTGGTCAAATGCTGATACCGTTTAATTGCGAGGGAGTCTAGATCACCTCAGGAGGTTAGTTTCCCTGTGAGAATGGAATTCAGACCATGTCACAGGCCCCATCTGCATTGCTCCACTCAGGAACAAACCATGTAGAACAAAAGCAAAATTAAACTAACCATACGATAATATCAGATAAATACGCATATGGAGTCATAACTGTTCGTATAGTCATAAATGCGCGGTAAAACTTAAAAATAGCCAGGAGCCAAATCATGAGCAGCTAATTGTATGACCATCGGTGTAACTGTGCTGTTTTTAATGGTAAAGAAACCATATTTGGTCTTGTTCGGGAGCATAAAATGCGGCAGATTCGAGTATGCGGACGTAATTTTACTATTCTTTAATGGGAAAAGGTTATGTAAAATTATTTCAACCGAGCTCAAATTAATACTTCCCAAATTCCAAGGAGTGTCTCCTCCTTTCAGGCAGAGACACCCCCAAAAGGATAGCAGCACCCCCCGTCTGCAAATCAGATAAAATGCCAGACTCTGCTATCCTACAGTTCAGTTCAGCTGCGCTAAGGTTCAGCTCCAGTTGAGCTCCGGTTGTATCAGCCGTAATGTAAGTCCGTCCGTTCTGTCCTGCTCGTCTCCACGAAGAATCGGCCCAGGCTCACCGCTACGGAAGATCCGCGACGCTAAAAGACTTTGCCGGCACCGACACGAAGTCTCACTCACGGTCTCCTTCTGCCAACCTTGGTAACTCCGGTCTCTCATACCTGAACGTGGCTGGGTCTGCTCTTCTTCTTCCTCATCCCTTTTCTCTTCCTTCCTCACAACCCCTTTCGTGTGTAAGTAACTCCACTAGGACATTACTCAGACAGTTCTTTTGGTTCAGCGTGCCTCTTCGTGAGTAATGCCTACTCACGTAGTTGTTCATTCATATATACTTTAGGTAACGAGGATATTGTTATAGTCTACCATTAGTTGTTTGTCTTCTTGTTAGTTGTTTAGATACTGTTATATGTGTGTATAGCGGATGTGCTTTAATTTCACCTAATTTCCAATTTATTCAACATTTGATTCATTCTGTACCGTTTGAATTTGATCGTTGTAATAAACGTGTACGATTGTATTCCTACTCTTTGAATACGTGATAAATTATTTCCGAGTTACTGAATGTGGTGATCCAGGAACTTAGTCAGCTAGAAGTATTGAATTCGAAAAGTATTATTGTACCTGCTACTTTAATGCTGTTATTTATTATATGTATTATATTATTATATGTAATAAGGTTATGATTACAGCTAAGTGATATTAGTATTAAGTCTAATATTCACAGTGAACCATTAACCAGATTTTCCTCATACCATTGGCACGACAAACATTTGATCTTAACGTACAGACCTTGTTTCTTCAACATATGATAAGCTTCCTGGACCTTTGGCTCGTCCTTCAGCCACACTGACCAGCCGTACAGAACCTCGGTCACTCTCTGTTTCACAGACACTGTGCTCCGCGTTCCCAGATACTGCAACACAAAGGAGTATTTACAGCCGAAAAACAGCAGCCTAAATACTCGTCCTAATCATGCATACTCTATTCCAATTCTAATTTATATTTTTAAAAAGAAATTGTACATAATAAAAAGGTTTGGTTGTACCACTTCAAAGTTTGTTTTTCTAGTTAATACATAAATGCAAGAAACATATTTACATAAAACAACACTCAATAAAAGTCAGTAAAACAGTGAGTCAGCAAAGCCATCAAGTGATAATAGTTACTTAGAACCATTTTCATTTATGCAGCCAGCGAGTAACACAGTCAGTAACACAGTCAGTAACATAGTCTGTAACAGTCTGTAACACAGTCTGTAACACAGTCAGTAACAGAGTCAGTAGCACCGTTTGTAATATGGTCAGTCTGTAATATGATCAGTCTGTAATATGTTCAGTCTGTAATATGGTCAGTCTGTAACACAGTCAGTCAGTCAGCAATACAGTCAGTAATAGTCACTCAGCTGTAGAGTCAATAATGTAGTCAGTCAGTCAGTCAGTAATAGTCAGCTATAGATTCAGTCATATAGCCAGTAAGTAACTCAATAATTCAGTAACACAGTCAAATAATTTGAACAAATATTAAGTGTTGTTTTGTTGCAATACCTTTGGTGACAGCACTTTGATGAGTTCATTGAGGAATCTGAACTTTCCAGCCTCACTGTGAAATTTCTTCCCACAATTATTCATACAAGCCTCCAGCAGCTGTCCACACACACACACACACACACACACACACAGACACACACACACACATGCAACGCATACAGTAAGTTAGCCTGTACAATAGGAGGTGTAGTAATGGTACAGTAAGAACAGGTTAGAGAGGGGAATTATGGGAGCTGTAGTAATGGTACAGTAACAGCAGGTTAGAGAGGGGACTTATGGGAGCTGTAGTAATGGTACAGTAAGAGCAGGTTAGAGAGGGGAATTATGGGAGCTGTAGTAATGGTACAGTAAGAACAGGTTAGAGAGGGGAATTATGGGAGCTGTAGTAATGGTACAGTAAGAGCAGGTTAGAGAGGGGAATTATGGGAGCTGTAGTAATGGTATAGTAAGAGCAGGTTAGAGAGGGGAATTATGGGAGCTGTAGTAATGGTACAGTAAGAGCAGGTTAGAGAGGGGAATTGTGGGAACTGTAGTCTCACCGTAAGAGCTTGGAGAGCCTCTCTCTCCTGAGGAGACTGGATTTTGTGAGCGAGCAGCCGCGTTGCAGTCTGCGGCCTATCATGATAAACAACATGATAAACATCATGATACACAACATGATAAACAACATGATACACATCATGATAAACAACATGATAAACATCATGATACACAACATGATAAACAACATGATACACATCATGATAAACAACATGATACACATGATAAACATCCTGATACACATCATGATAAACAACATGATACACATGATAAACATCATGATACACAACATGATAAACAACATGATAAACATCATGATAAACAACATGATAAACATCATGATACACAACGTGATAAACAACATGATAAACATCATGATACACAACATGATAAAAAACATAATAAACATCATGATAAACATCATGATAAAACAACAACAACAAAAAACCCCCACACAGTTTAAGTTCTGTGGAGGGCTATCCACAATACAGGCCTTTATATGCCACTTATATTGCAAACTGTAAATTTGTCCTTGTTCAAAATATTACAGTTATGAAAAACACTGTCCATTGTTTTCTTTATGTATTAAATTGTATTCTTGGTGCAGACTGGTAGTCAGTGAACTACAGTGGTAACAGACCGGTGGTCAGTGAACTGGTAACAGACTGGTGGGTTATTTGTGTGCAGGAAACACTTTCAACCAAATTCTTCGTTGGCTTCAAACTAAAACTATAAACCATAAAACAAGTAACCTTAGCCCTCTAAGAAAGCAGCAGTTTTCTTCCAGATTATCCCAAACCAAACTGTCAGGATTCACTAGACAGGTGGGGTATTCATTTCTACCAGATCATCCGAAAGCAAACTGTCAGGATTGTCTATAGGGTACTCATGTTTTGAATGGGTATACTATGGCAGCCTGGCTTGTGTTTCATGTATTGACAATGACAGCCCTCCATTTTTCATCCTCTTCTTTTTCTGCTGTTTCCAGCAATAAGGATTCAAACACTAGCCTTCTGAAACCTGGATAATGAAGCCACCCTCAAACATAGCCACCAGTTAATAAAGAGTTGTGAAAATGATGAAGATGAAAAGGTTAATTTTCTGTAACATTGTGATTTAGTTACATATTGACCTTTTTGAAATTTTCTAATTTCTGTTAGTGAGGGTTTGGAGGAACTGCTCTGGTGACCTACCCATCTGTCTCTCTGTTGACCTGTTCATAAAATGCCTGAATGCAGTCCCACCGTTCCGACTCGTTCTCCGGATCGGTCACCTTATCTAGAGGAAATGCATATTTTCACTTCAGGCTATATGTTCAGCAAATGGCGGGTCTTCTGTAAAGGGGTTTCTGTCAGTGACCTTTTCTAAACACTTCGATAATGTTAGAACCATTTCCATTTATAATTCACAGAATGTACGATGTTTCTTATGTCTGGGACTTTTGTGAGACTACGCTGAAGTGCTCTCTCCGGGGAAATAAAGGCGCTGCTAGGCTGGAGTACTGTGAAACATAGGTGTCCAGTTATCCAATAAAGTGACTTTATGAAACCGGTTATTAAATACGTAGCCCATCAGTGTAGCTGTAGGATACTTTCCTTTAAGATGTCTCTAAGGGATAAGACGAACTGACATCACATTGCACTGAAACAGGAATTCAAAACTTTGATAGGGCATATGATACTGACGCTTCCTGTTTTTTTTTGACGCTGAACGACATTCAGTCATTGTGTTGAAAAAGAAAAAGCAATATTCAGAAAAATAATTTAAATAAATGTGACTGCAAAAAGTAAGTGAAATCCATATTTATTTTCGGATTTGCCCGTGCAAAATACACTGGACAAAAAGGTTAACGGATAAGTGAACGGTTGTGTCATTACCGGACTGTTTACAGAAGCGGAAGAAGTATGTTAGCATTTCTGCCGTTTATACATCAGTTGCTAAACTTCTGTTAGTGTTCAACGTTAATCATGTGACTGAAGTATAAGTATCAATGCCTCAGCTTAGATGTCTTTCAAATTTCTATACCAGTTCTGCAACACTTCGCATAACGGTACGCATCAATGTATTGTTTGAAAAGGCCAAAAGATAAAACTCATCGATTTCGGAAACATTTAAGCGTCTCATCTCTGGTGTTAAAACTCACTTAGCAAAGTTTCAAGCGCCTCTCCTTTCTCTCCTGCCGCCATGTCAGTATCGTTTTTGTCCCAACTTTCCTGTCTAATGACGGGGTGTCACTGAGAAGGACGGTCGGTGGCATGTGACTGAGCTTCTGCACCGCTGTCACACCAAACAAATTATGCACCGCCCAAATCCCCGCCTCGAACAAAAGTACATTTATCTGTCAAAGCGGGGTTGGAACACTAAGGTAAATAACGATGTTTTAATGACATGGTGAACTGCCTGACAGTAAATACTCAGAAAGGCGATGGAGAAATACATTAACACTGAAAAGTATACAGGAACCACACAGTTTCCGGGAAATTACACGTTTATTCTATATATTAACATAGAGATCGTAAACAGGCAGAGGCACAATGATTATGGATCAAACAAAAATATTAATCTGTTTTTATTAGTTAGGGTTAGGGTTACAGCAGATATCGCTGTAAACGATGACATGTCTCAGTGGGGCCAAGGGACACCATCATCTCTGCCACACTTGGTCCTTGCTGTAGAAGAAAGAAAGATTTCACAAGTAAAATGCGCTCAATGACATATTTGTTAAGTACACCAAACCAGTATTGTGCTGGATCTGTGTTTGACCAAAAACCCCCTTTGAAACCTTTAAGGCATGGATTCCAAGAAATTCCAGAGACCATCCGTAGGGACAGAGCAGTCATTTACCTGCTGTATTTTGGGCATTCATTCATCCTCCAAATGGATCGATCTCACAGTGACAGTTATTACTACCTGTACCCATACTGTATGACTGACTGTACCCATACCGTATGACTGTATGACTGACTGTACCCATACTGTATGACTGACTGTACCCATACTGTATGACTGTATGACTGTATGACTGACTGTACCCATACTGTATGACTGACTGTACCCATACTGTATGACTGTAAGACTGACTGTACCCATACTGTAAGACTGACTGTATCCATACTGTATGACTGTAAGACTGACTGTACCCATACTGTAAGACTGACTGTACCCATACTGTATGACTGTATGACTGACTGTACCCATATTGTATGACTGTATGACTGACTGTACCCATACTGTATCACTGTATGACTGACTGTACCCATACTGTATGACTGTAAGACTGACTGTACCCATACTGTATGACTGAAAGACTGACTGTACTCATACCATATGACTGATTGTACCCATACTGTATGACTGTATGACTGACTGTACCCATACTGTATCACTGTATGACTGACTGTACCCATACTGTATGACTGTAAGACTGACTGTACCCATACTGTATCACTGTATGACTGACTGTAGTCATACTGTATCACTGTATGACTGACTGTACCCATACTGTATGACTGTATGACTGACTGTACCCATACTGTGTGACTGTATGACTGACTGTACCCATACTGTATGACTGTATGACTGACTGTACCCCTACAGTATGACTGACTAATCCGCATGATCCACATCTAATCCTGAACCAGTTCATGCTGACAGCTGTAAAATGAATCTGAACTCATGAGAGTAAGCGTCTGCTACCTTCTGTCCACTCAGGGCCAGCCTCAGGACCTTCATCACCGCACTGTATTTAGTTGTTTTCATTTTCTTCACTAAATCTTTCAGCTCCACACTCAGAGACTCGATATTTAACTGCCTCCCATGGCTCTCCATCAACCTACAGCAAACACACACACACACACACACACACACAGAGACACACACACACACGCACACACACAGACACACACACACTCTTAAAATTAGGACACATAGTGTCACTATGCTGGAGGATGTGAGAAATGTCTTACAATGTAACATGCTACTTATATCACCTCATAATATACATAATAAACATATAAGTAAAATAATGCTGAGAGTGAGAATGAATCAGGAGTTACTGACTGTATGACAAGTTTAGCCACAGAAAGGGCCTCAGGGCTCAGATCCAGCAGCTGCTGCCGGGACACACAGGGACGAACCCACAGATAAGAGTACTGAGGACTGACCAAGTCCAGTACCGAAGAGATATGACCCTGCAGGAGAGACAGAGATATGACCCTACACACAGAGATGTGACCCTGCAGGAGAGACAGAGATATGACCCTACACACAGAGATGTGACCTTACAGACAGAGATATGACCCTACACACAGAGATATGACCTTACAGACAGAGATATGACCCTACACACAGAGATATGACCTTACAGACAGACATGACCCTACACACAGAGATATGACCTTACAGACAGACATGACCCTACACACAGAGATGTGACCTTATAGACAGACATGACCCTACACACAGAGATGTGACCTTACAGACAGAGATATGACCCTACACACAGAGATGTGACCTTACAGACAGACATGACCCTACACACAGAGATGTGACCTTACAGACAGAGATATGACCCTACACACAGAGATGTGACCTTATAGACAGAGATATGACCCTACACACAGAGATGTGACCTTATAGACAGAGATATGACCCTACACACAGAGATGTGACCTTATAGACAGAGATATGACCCTACACACAGAGATGTGACCTTATAGACAGAGATATGACCCTACACACAGAGATGTGACCTTACAGACAGAGATATGACCCTACACACAGAGATGTGACCTTACAGACAGAGATATGACCCTACACACAGAGATGTGACCTTACAGACAGAGATATGACCCTACACACAGAGATGTGACCTTACAGACAGAGATATGACCCTACACACAGAGATGTGACCTTATAGACAGAGACATGACCCTACACACAGAGATGTGACCTTACAGACAGAGATATGACCCTACACACAGAGATGTGACCTAATAGACAGACATGACCCTACACACAGAGATGTGACCTTACAGACAGAGATATGACCCTACACACAGAGATGTGACCTTACAGATAGAGATATGACCCTACACACAGAGATGTGACCTTATAGACAGACATGACCCTACACACAGAGATGTGACCTTATAGACAGAGATATGACCCTACACACAGAGATGTGACCTTATAGACAGAGATATGACCCTACACACAGAGATGTGACCTTATAGACAGAGATATGACCCTACACACAGAGATGTGACCTTATAGACAGAGATATGACCCTACACACAGAGATGTGACCTTACAGACAGAGATATGACCCTACACACAGAGATGTGACCTTATAGACAGAGATATGACCCTACACACAGAGGTGTGACCTTACAGACAGAGATATGACCCTACACACAGAGATGTGACCTTATAGACAGAGATATGACCCTACACACAGAGATGTGACCTTACAGACAGAGATATGACCCTACACACAGAGATGTGACCTTATAGACAGAGATATGACCCTACACACAGAGATGTGACCTTATAGACAGAGATATGACCCTACACACAGAGATGTGACCTTATAGACAGACATGACCCTACACACAGAGATGTGACCTTATAGACAGAGATATGACCCTACACACAGAGATGTGACCTTATAGACAGACATGACCCTACACACAGAGATGTGACCTTACAGACAGAGATATGACCCTACACACAGAGATGTGACCTTATAGACAGAGATATGACCCTACACACAGAGATGTGACCTTATAGACAGAGATATGACCCTACACACAGAGATGTGACCTTATAGACAGAGATATGACGCTACACACAGAGATGTGACCTTATAGACAGAGATATGACCCTACACACAGAGATGTGACCTTATAGACAGAGACATGACCCTACACACAGAGATGTGACCTTATAGACAGAGATATGACCCTACACACAGAGATGTGACCTTACAGACAGAGATATGACCCTACACACAGAGATGTGACCTTATAGACAGAGATATGACCCTACACACAGAGATGTGACCTTACAGACAGAGATATGACCCTACACACAGAGATGTGACCTTATAGACAGAGATATGACCCTACACACAGAGATGTGACCTTATAGACAGAGATATGACCCTACACACAGAGATGTGACCTTATAGACAGACATGACCCTACACACAGAGATGTGACCTTATAGACAGAGATATGACCCTACACACAGAGATGTGACCTTATAGACAGACATGACCCTACACACAGAGATGTGACCTTACAGACAGAGATATGACCCTACACACAGAGATGTGACCTTATAGACAGAGATATGACCCTACACACAGAGATGTGACCTTATAGACAGAGATATGACCCTACACACAGAGATGTGACCTTATAGACAGAGATATGACGCTACACACAGAGATGTGACCTTATAGACAGAGATATGACCCTACACACAGAGATGTGACCTTATAGACAGAGACATGACCCTACACACAGAGATGTGACCTTATAGACAGAGATATGACCCTACACACAGAGATGTGACCTTACAGACAGAGATATGACCCTACACACAGAGATGTGACCTTATAGACAGAGATATGACCCTACACACAGAGATGTGACCTTATAGACAGACATGACCCTACACACAGAGATGTGACCTTATAGACAGAGATATGACCCTACACACAGAGATGTGACCTTATAGACAGAGATATGACCCTACACACAGAGATGTGACCTTACAGACAGAGATATGACCCTACACACAGAGATGTGACCTTACAGACAGAGATATGACCCTACACACAGAGATGTGACCTTATAGACAGAGATATGACCCTACACACAGAGATGTGACCTTACAGACAGAGATATGACCCTACACACAGAGATGTGACCTTATAGACAGACATGACCCTACACACAGAGATGTGACCTTATAGACAGAGATATGACCCTACACACAGAGATGTGACCTTACAGACAGAGATATGACCCTACACACAGAGATGTGACCTTATAGACAGAGATATGACCCTACACACAGAGATGTGACCTTATAGACAGAGATATGACCCTACACACAGAGATGTGACCTTACAGACAGAGATATGACCCTACACACAGAGATGTGACCTTATAGACAGACATGACCCTACACACAGAGATGTGACCTTATAGACAGAGATATGACCCTACACACAGAGATGTGACCTTACAGACAGAGATATGACCCTACACACAGAGATGTGACCTTATAGACAGAGATATGACCCTACACACAGAGATGTGACCTTATAGACAGAGATATGACCCTACACACAGAGATGTGACCTTATAGACAGATATGACCCTACACACAGAGATGTGACCTTATAGACAGAGATATGACCCTACACACAGAGATGTGACCTTATAGACAGAGATATGACCCTACACACAGAGATGTGACCTTATAGACAGAGATATGACCCTACACACAGAGATGTGACCTTATAGACAGAGATATGACCCTACACACAGAGATGTGACCTTATAGACAGATATGACCCTACACACAGAGATGTGACCTTACAGACAGAGATATGACCCTACACACAGAGATGTGACCTTATAGACAGACATGACCCTACACACAGAGATGTGACCTTATAGACAGAGATATGACCCTACACACAGAGATGTGACCTTATAGACAGATATGACCCTACACACAGAGATGTGACCTTACAGACAGAGATATGACCCTACACACAGAGATGTGACCTTATAGACAGAGATATGACCCTAGACAAAGAGATGTGACCTTATAGACAGAGATATGACCCTACACACAGAGATGTGACCTTACAGACAGAGATATGACCCTACACACAGAGATGTGACCTTACAGACAGAGATATGACCCTACACACAGAGATGTGACCTTACAGACAGAGATATGACCCTACACACAGAGATGTGACCTTATAGACAGAGATATGACCCTACACACAGAGATGTGACCTTACAGACAGAGATATGACCCTACACACAGAGATGTGACCTTATAGACAGAGATATGACCCTACACACAGAGATGTGACCTTATAGACAGAGATATGACCCTACACACAGAGATGTGACCTTATAGACAGAGATATGACCCTACACACAGAGATTTGACCTTATAGACAGACATGACCCTACACACAGAGATGTGACCTTATAGACAGAGATATGACCCTACACACAGAGATGTGACCTTATAGACAGACATGACCCTACACACAGAGATGTGACCCTATAGACAGAGATATGACCCTACACACAGAGATGTGACCTTATAGACAGACATGACCCTACACACAGAGATGTGACCTTATAGACAGACATGACCCTACACACAGAGATGTGACCTTATAGACAGAGACATGACCCTACACACAGAGATGTGACCTTATAGACAGAGATATGACCCTACACACAGAGATGTGACCTTATAGACAGAGATATGACCCTACACACAGAGATGTGACCTTATAGACAGACATGACCCTACACACAGAGATGTGACCTTATAGACAGAGATATGACCCTACACACAGAGATGTGACCTTATAGACAGACATGACCCTACACACAGAGATGTGACCTTATAGACAGACATGACCCTACACACAGAGATGTGACCTTACAGACAGAGATATGACCCTACACACAGAGATGTGACCTTATAGACAGAGATATGACCCTACACACAGAGATGTGACCTTATAGACAGAGATATGACCCTACACACAGAGATGTGACCTTACAGACAGAGATATGACCCTACACACAGAGATGTGACCTTACAGACAGAGATATGACCCTACACACAGAGATGTGACCTTATAGACAGAGATATGACCCTACACACAGAGATGTGACCTTATAGACAGAGATATGACCCTACACACAGAGATGTGACCTTACAGACAGAGATATGACCCTACACACAGAGATGTGACCTTATAGACAGAGATATGACCCTACACACAGAGATGTGACCTTATAGACAGAGATATGACCCTACACACAGAGATGTGACCTTATAGACAGACATGACCCTACACACAGAGATGTGACCTTATAGACAGAGATATGACCCTACACACAGAGATGTGACCTTATAGACAGACATGACCCTACACACAGAGATGTGACCTTACAGACAGAGATATGACCCTACACACAGAGATGTGACCTTATAGACAGAGATATGACCCTACACACAGAGATGTGACCTTATAGACAGAGATATGACCCTACACACAGAGATGTGACCTTATAGACAGAGATATGACCCTACACACAGAGATGTGACCTTACAGACAGAGATATGACCCTACACACAGAGATGTGACCTTATAGACAGACATGACCCTACACACAGAGATGTGACCTTATAGACAGAGATATGACCCTACACACAGAGATGTGACCTTATAGACAGATATGACCCTACACACAGAGATGTGACCTTACAGACAGAGATATGACCCTACACACAGAGATGTGACCTTATAGACAGAGATATGACCCTAGACAAAGAGATGTGACCTTATAGACAGAGATATGACCCTACACACAGAGATGTGACCTTACAGACAGAGATATGACCCTACACACAGAGATGTGACCTTACAGACAGAGATATGACCCTACACACAGAGATGTGACCTTACAGACAGAGATATGACCCTACACACAGAGATGTGACCTTATAGACAGAGATATGACCCTACACACAGAGATGTGACCTTACAGACAGAGATATGACCCTACACACAGAGATGTGACCTTATAGACAGAGATATGACCCTACACACAGAGATGTGACCTTATAGACAGAGATATGACCCTACACACAGAGATGTGACCTTATAGACAGAGATATGACCCTACACACAGAGATTTGACCTTATAGACAGACATGACCCTACACACAGAGATGTGACCTTATAGACAGAGATATGACCCTACACACAGAGATGTGACCTTATAGACAGACATGACCCTACACACAGAGATGTGACCCTATAGACAGAGATATGACCCTACACACAGAGATGTGACCTTATAGACAGACATGACCCTACACACAGAGATGTGACCTTATAGACAGACATGACCCTACACACAGAGATGTGACCTTATAGACAGAGACATGACCCTACACACAGAGATGTGACCTTATAGACAGAGATATGACCCTACACACAGAGATGTGACCTTATAGACAGAGATATGACCCTACACACAGAGATGTGACCTTATAGACAGACATGACCCTACACACAGAGATGTGACCTTATAGACAGAGATATGACCCTACACACAGAGATGTGACCTTATAGACAGACATGACCCTACACACAGAGATGTGACCTTATAGACAGACATGACCCTACACACAGAGATGTGACCTTACAGACAGAGATATGACCCTACACACAGAGATGTGACCTTATAGACAGAGATA
Organism: Chanos chanos; assembly: GCF_902362185.1. Taxonomy (NCBI): domain Eukaryota; kingdom Metazoa; phylum Chordata; class Actinopteri; order Gonorynchiformes; family Chanidae; genus Chanos; species Chanos chanos. Next base: position 135,159 of record NC_044501.1, on the reverse strand, counting down.
TGACCCTACACACAGAGATGTGACCTTATAGACAGAGATATGACCCTACACACAGAGATGTGACCTTACAGACAGAGATATGACCCTACACACAGAGATGTGACCTTACAGACAGAGATATGACCCTACACACAGAGATGTGACCTTATAGACAGAGATATGACCCTACACACAGAGATGTGACCTTATAGACAGAGATATGACCCTACACACAGAGATGTGACCTTACAGACAGAGATATGACCCTACACACAGAGATGTGACCTTATAGACAGAGATATGACCCTACACACAGAGATGTGACCTTATAGACAGAGATATGACCCTACACACAGAGATGTGACCTTATAGACAGACATGACCCTACACACAGAGATGTGACCTTATAGACAGAGATATGACCCTACACACAGAGATGTGACCTTATAGACAGACATGACCCTACACACAGAGATGTGACCTTACAGACAGAGATATGACCCTACACACAGAGATGTGACCTTATAGACAGAGATATGACCCTACACACAGAGATGTGACCTTATAGACAGAGATATGACCCTACACACAGAGATGTGACCTTATAGACAGACATGACCCTACACACAGAGATGTGACCTTATAGACAGAGACATGACCCTACACACAGAGATGTGACCTTATAGACAGAGATATGACCCTACACACAGAGATGTGACCTTACAGACAGAGATATGACCCTACACACAGAGATGTGACCTTATAGACAGAGATATGACCCTACACACAGAGATGTGACCTTATAGACAGACATGACCCTACACACAGAGATGTGACCTTATAGACAGAGATATGACCCTACACACAGAGATGTGACCTTATAGACAGAGATATGACCCTACACACAGAGATGTGACCTTACAGACAGAGATATGACCCTACACACAGAGATGTGACCTTACAGACAGAGATATGACCCTACACACAGAGATGTGACCTTATAGACAGAGATATGACCCTACACACAGAGATGTGACCTTACAGACAGAGATATGACCCTACACACAGAGATGTGACCTTATAGACAGACATGACCCTACACACAGAGATGTGACCTTATAGACAGAGATATGACCCTACACACAGAGATGTGACCTTACAGACAGAGATATGACCCTACACACAGAGATGTGACCTTATAGACAGAGATATGACCCTACACACAGAGATGTGACCTTATAGACAGAGATATGACCCTACACACAGAGATGTGACCTTACAGACAGAGATATGACCCTACACACAGAGATGTGACCTTATAGACAGAGATATGACCCTACACACAGAGATGTGACCTTATAGACAGACATGACCCTACACACAGAGATGTGACCTTATAGACAGAGATATGACCCTACACACAGAGATGTGACCTTATAGACAGAGATATGACCCTACACACAGAGATGTGACCTTACAGACAGAGATATGACCCTACACACAGAGATGTGACCTTACAGACAGAGATATGACCCTACACACAGAGATGTGACCTTATAGACAGAGATATGACCCTACACACAGAGATGTGACCTTATAGACAGAGATATGACCCTACACACAGAGATGTGACCTTACAGACAGAGATATGACCCTACACACAGAGATGTGACCTTATAGACAGACATGACCCTACACACAGAGATGTGACCTTATAGACAGAGATATGACCCTACACACAGAGATGTGACCTTACAGACAGAGATATGACCCTACACACAGAGATGTGACCTTATAGACAGAGATATGACCCTACACACAGAGATGTGACCTTATAGACAGAGATATGACCCTACACACAGAGATGTGACCTTACAGACAGAGATATGACCCTACACACAGAGATGTGACCTTATAGACAGACATGACCCTACACACAGAGATGTGACCTTATAGACAGAGATATGACCCTACACACAGAGATGTGACCTTATAGACAGAGATATGACCCTACACACAGAGATGTGACCTTATAGACAGAGATATGACCCTACACACAGAGATGTGACCTTATAGACAGATATGACCCTACACACAGAGATGTGACCTTACAGACAGAGATATGACCCTACACACAGAGATGTGACCTTATAGACAGACATGACCCTACACACAGAGATGTGACCTTATAGACAGAGATATGACCCTACACACAGAGATGTGACCTTATAGACAGAGATATGACCCTACACACAGAGATGTGACCTTATAGACAGATATGACCCTACACACAGAGATGTGACCTTACAGACAGAGATATGACCCTACACACAGAGATGTGACCTTATAGACAGACATGACCCTACACACAGAGATGTGACCTTATAGACAGAGATATGACCCTACACACAGAGATGTGACCTTATAGACAGAGATATGACCCTACACACAGAGATGTGACCTTATAGACAGAGATATGACCCTACACACAGAGATGTGACCTTATAGACAGATATGACCCTACACACAGAGATGTGACCTTACAGACAGAGATATGACCCTACACACAGAGATGTGACCTTATAGACAGACATGACCCTACACACAGAGATGTGACCTTATAGACAGAGATATGACCCTACACACAGAGATGTGACCTTATAGACAGATATGACCCTACACACAGAGATGTGACCTTACAGACAGAGATATGACCCTACACACAGAGATGTGACCTTATAGACAGAGATATGACCCTAGACAAAGAGATGTGACCTTATAGACAGAGATATGACCCTACACACAGAGATGTGACCTTACAGACAGAGATATGACCCTACACACAGAGATGTGACCTTACAGACAGAGATATGACCCTACACACAGAGATGTGACCTTACAGACAGAGATATGACCCTACACACAGAGATGTGACCTTATAGACAGAGATATGACCCTACACACAGAGATGTGACCTTACAGACAGAGATATGACCCTACACACAGAGATGTGACCTTATAGACAGAGATATGACCCTACACACAGAGATGTGACCTTATAGACAGAGATATGACCCTACACACAGAGATGTGACCTTATAGACAGAGATATGACCCTACACACAGAGATTTGACCTTATAGACAGACATGACCCTACACACAGAGATGTGACCTTATAGACAGAGATATGACCCTACACACAGAGATGTGACCTTATAGACAGACATGACCCTACACACAGAGATGTGACCCTATAGACAGAGATATGACCCTACACACAGAGATGTGACCTTATAGACAGACATGACCCTACACACAGAGATGTGACCTTATAGACAGACATGACCCTACACACAGAGATGTGACCTTATAGACAGAGACATGACCCTACACACAGAGATGTGACCTTATAGACAGAGATATGACCCTACACACAGAGATGTGACCTTATAGACAGAGATATGACCCTACACACAGAGATGTGACCTTATAGACAGACATGACCCTACACACAGAGATGTGACCTTATAGACAGAGATATGACCCTACACACAGAGATGTGACCTTATAGACAGACATGACCCTACACACAGAGATGTGACCTTACAGACATAGACATGACCCTACACACAGAGATGTGACCTTACAGACAGAGATATGACCCTACACACAGAGATGTGACCTTATAGACAGAGATATGACCCTACACACAGAGATGTGACCTTATAGACAGACATGACCCTACACACAGAGATGTGACCTTATAGACAGACATGACCCTACACACAGAGATGTGACCTTACAGACAGAGATATGACCCTACACACAGAGATGTGACCTTACAGACAGACATGACCCTACACACAGAGATGTGACCTTACAGACAGAGATATGACCCTACACACAGAGATGTGACCTTACAGACAGAGATATGACCCTACACACAGAGATGTGACCTTATAGACAGAGATATGACCCTACACACAGAGATGTGACCTTATAGACAGAGATATGACCCTACACACAGAGATGTGACCTTACAGACAGAGATATGACCCTACACACAGAGATGTGACCTTATAGACAGAGATATGACCCTACACACAGAGATGTGACCTTATAGACAGAGATATGACCCTACACACAGAGATGTGACCTTATAGACAGAGATATGACCCTACACACAGAGATGTGACCTTACAGACAGAGATATGACCCTACACACAGAGATGTGACCTTATAGACAGAGATATGACCCTACACACAGAGATGTGACTTTATAGACAGAGATATGACCCTACACACAGAGATGTGACCTTATAGACAGACATGACCCTACACACAGAGATGTGACCTTATAGACAGAGATATGACCCTACACACAGAGATGTGACCTTATATACAGACATGACCCTACACACAGAGATGTGACCTTACAGACAGAGACATGACCCTACACACAGAGATGTGACCTTACAGACAGAGATATGACCCTACACACAGAGATGTGACCTTATAGACAGAGATATGACCCTACACACAGAGATGTGACCTTATAGACAGACATGACCCTACACACAGAGATGTGACCTTATAGACAGACATGACCCTACACACAGAGATGTGACCTTACAGACAGAGATATGACCCTACACACAGAGATGTGACCTTATAGACAGAGATATGACCCTACACACAGAGATGTGACCTTATAGACAGAGATATGACCCTACACACAGAGATGTGACCTTACAGACAGAGATATGACCCTACACACAGAGATGTGACCTTACAGACAGAGATATGACCCTACACACAGAGATGTGACCTTATAGACAGAGATATGACCCTACACACAGAGATGTGACCTTATAGACAGAGATATGACCCTACACACAGAGATGTGACCTTACAGACAGAGATATGACCCTACACACAGAGATGTGACCTTATAGACAGAGATATGACCCTACACACAGAGATGTGACCTTATAGACAGAGATATGACCCTACACACAGAGATGTGACCTTATAGACAGAGATATGACCCTACACACAGAGATGTGACCTTACAGACAGAGATATGACCCTACACACAGAGATGTGACCTTATAGACAGAGATATGACCCTACACACAGAGATGTGACTTTATAGACAGAGATATGACCCTACACACAGAGATGTGACCTTATAGACAGACATGACCCTACACACAGAGATGTGACCTTATAGACAGAGATATGACCCTACACACAGAGATGTGACCTTATAGACAGAGATATGACCCTACACACAGAGATGTGACCTTACAGACAGAGATATGACCCTACACACAGAGATGTGACCTTATAGACAGACATGACCCTACACACAGAGATGTGACCTTATAGACAGAGATATGACCCTACACACAGAGATGTGACCTTATAGACAGAGATATGACCCTACACACAGAGATGTGACCTTACAGACAGAGATATGACCCTACACACAGAGATGTGACCTTACAGACAGAGATATGACCCTACACACAGAGATGTGACCTTACAGACAGAGATATGACCCTACACACAGAGATTTGACCTTATAGACAGAGATATGACCCTACACACAGAGATTTGACCTTATAGACAGAGATATGACCCTACACACAGAGGTGTATAGACAGATATGTGATCCAATACTCAGAGGCCTGATCCTAAACAGACAGTTGATTCTAAAAATGACACAGGCACACATACACAGAGAGATAGAACAGTATGAACAGAGATGACACAGGCATGCAGACACAGAGAGATAGAACAGTATGAACAGAGATGACACAGGCACACATACACAGAGAGATAGAACAGTATGAATAGAGATGACACAGGCACACATACACAGAGAGATAGAACAGTATGAACAGAGATACAGAGATGACACAGGCATGCAGACACAAAGAGATAGAACAGTATGTACAGAAATGACAGGCACACATACACAGAGAGATAGAACAGCATGTACAGAAATGACACAGGCACACATACACAGAGAGATAGAACAGCATGTACAGAAATGACACAGGCATGCAGACACAGAGAGATAGAACAGTATGTACAGAAATGACACAGGCACACATACACAGAGAGATAGAACAGTATGTACAGAAATGACACAGGCACACATACACAGAGAGATAGAACAGCATGTACAGAAATGACACAGGCACACATACACAGAGAGATAGAACAGCATGTACAGAAATGACACAGGCACACATACACAGAGAGATAGAACAGTATGAACAGAGATGACACAGGCATGCAGACACAGAGAGATAGAACAGTATGAACAGAGATGACACAGGCACACATACACAAAGAGATAGAACAGCATGTACAGAAATGACACAGGCACACATACACAGAGAGATAGAACAGTATGAACAGAGATGACACAGGCATGCAGACACAGAGAGATAGAACAGTATGTACAGAGATGACACAGGCACACATACACAGAGAGATAGAACAGCATGTACAGAAATGACACAGGCACACATACACAGAGAGATAGAACAGTATGTACAGAGATGACACAGGCATGCAGACACAGAGAGATAGAACAGTATGAACAGAGATGACACAGGCACACATACACAAAGAGATAGAATAGTATAAACAGAGATGACACAGGCACACATACACAGAGAGATAGAACAGCATGTACAGAAATGACACAGGCACACATACACAGAGAGATAGAACAGTATGTACAGAGATGACACAGGCATGCAGACACAGAGAGATAGAACAGTATGAACAGAAATGTAACAGGCACACATACACAGAGAGATAGAACAGCATGTACAGAAATGACACAGGCACACATACACAGAGAGATAGAACAGCATGTACAGAGATGACACAGGCACACATACACAGAGAGATAGAACAGCATGTACAGAAATGACACAGGCACACATACACAGAGAGATAGAACAGCATGTACAGAAATGACACAGGCATGCAGACACAGAGAGATAGAACAGTATGAACAGAGATGACACAGGCACACATACACAGAGAGATAGAACAGCATGTACAGAGATGACACAGGCACACATACACAGAGAGATAGAACAGCATGTACAGAAATGACACAGGCACACATACACAGAGAGATAGAACAGCATGTACAGAAATGACACAGGCACACATACACAGAGAGATAGAACAGCATGTACAGAAATGACACAGGCACACATACACAGAGAGATAGAACAGCATGTACAGAAATGACACAGGCACACATACACAGAGAGATAGAACAGTATGAACAGAAATGAACTGGCTACCTTGCGGAGGTGAAGAACTTGTTGTATGTAGTCATGATTCAAAATGTCTTCTTCCTGAATCTGTGCTCCAAAGGTCTGAGTGATGTAACATCTCAGCTCATCCACCAGATGGCAGCACTGTTCCTCATCGTCAATTCTGTGCTGCAAATGAATTCTGAAAATACAAGCAAATAAACAAGAATATAAACAAGAATAAACAAGAGTCCAAAATATACAACTGGCAAACATAGCTTTGTGTGTGTGTGTGTGTGTGTGTGTGTGTGTGCGTGCTTGCATATGTGTGGTGTGTGTGAGTGTGTTCAGAAATAGACATAGACCAAAATGATACAATACTCCATTACCATTTGGTCAACAACACAATAACCAATTCAACTGTTTGCTATCCATTGATCACCATAGTAAGAGACTGACTTAGTATGACCAACAACTCAGTGCTCAGTCATCCACACATTCCGTCACGCACTCACTCCATTACTCACACACACTCTGTCACACACACACTCCATTACTCACACACACACACACTCCATTACTCTCAAACACGCACACACACGCGCACGCGCGCACACACACACATTCCATTACTCTCAAACTCGCACACACACACTCCATTACTCTCAAATACACACACGCATGCGCGCACACACAGACAGACACACACACACTCCTTTACTCTCACACATACACACACACGCACGCGCACACACACACACACACACACACACTCCATTACTCACACACACACGCATACACACACACGCACATGCACACGCACACTCCATTACTCTCACACACACAAACACGCGCGCGCACGCGCACACACTGTGTCTGTGTGTGTGTCTGTCTGTGTGTGTGTGTGTGTGTGTGTGTGTGTCTGTGTCTGTGTGTGTGTGAGTGTGTGTGTGTGTGTGTGTGTGTGCTGTTGTACTTTGAGAGGCTTGACTACAGTGTGTGTTGCAGCGGCATGTCTAATCATCAGCCAATCCAGTAAAAACTCTGAAAAAAAATCACCGTTATAGCTATATTTTGAGTGTTCATAGTCACTTCATGTCTACGATAAATTCTGTGAAATAAGATGTTACGTGATTTGGACATTGTGCGAACACCATATTGCAGTATGTTCTTAGAAAAATCGCGGGCAATAGCATTTACTGACTTTTCACCTTTGAGTTGTTTAATAAGTTTTTGTTTCACTTCCAAATCAATACTTGTCCTTTGCCTCCTGCTGCTACACTAACCCTGGTTTTCTATGTCCCGTTCTCCGATCAGATTATCGATTATAACTTGATTATAAGCGTACGGGACCTTGGACACACGTGCGGTCAGATGTTGCTTGAGCAGACATTATGCGGCGCATGACTGTATATAAAATGAAAAATAATTTAATTTAAAAAATGCTTTGTTTCAACTGCTAATGATACTGAGCCTAGACATCGTTCTAACCCAGGCAGAACTACCTTAGGTCATCATACAAATGGTCATCATACAAATGGTCATCATACAAATGGTCATCATACAACCACTGCTGCCTGACCCTGTGCATTCTATTCTTTTGTAGCCTACTAAAAATCCACAACAAAATATATACAGACACAGACACAGACACACATACATATATAGACACAGAGACAAACACAGAGACAGACACAGACACAGACACAGAGACAGAGACAGAGATGGAGACAAACACAGAGACAGACACAGAGACAGACACAGACACAGAGACAGAGACAGAGACAGAGACAGACACAGAGACAGACACAGACACAGAGACAAACACAGAGACAGACACAGACACAGACACAGACATAGAGACAGACACAGACACAGACACAGACACAGACACAGAGACAGAGACAGAGACAGACACAGAGACAGACACAGACACAGAGACAGACACAGAGACAAACACAGAGACAGACACAGAGACAGAGACATATTCACAGAAAGACACAAATAGTGGTCCTATTGCACAGTCCTGTTAAAGAGTAGGAGAGGGAACAAAAAGGGTTCACCTGAATTAGCCTGAATGAAATTAAAGTGAGACAGTGTCAGACTGAAGAGGAATGAACTGAGATAAGGATGGAATGAGGTTTAACTTACCGGTTAAACTCTGGAAGTTTTTCCAAATCCAGCAAGGCCGAATGGGTTGTAATTTTTGAAGTGTCAAATTCATTTATTAACTCATCAAGCTTACGTCCAATCCGATTACCTGGGAGTAAAACACAATCTGTTAAAACAGACTAGAACACAATCTGGGAAAAGTACAACACAGTTTGATAAAATACAACACAGTCGCAGGAAGCTGAAAACCCACCTCTTCAGAACATACCTATATATATATATTAAAAAAAAAAAAACCTTGTCTTGTGTTTGTGTTTGTCATTCACTGTCAAAGAATCCCAGGAGCGTAATACAAAGGGTAAATTAATGTACAGCCTTATTGTGATCTCTGTTTATGAGGTAATAGGATCTGACTCATGCACTTATTGTAAGTGGCTTTGGCTAAAAGCGTCTGCTAAATACCAAATTGTAAATACAACACAGTCTGATAAAACACAACACAATCTGATAAAACACAACACAGACTGATAAAACACAACACAGACTGATAAAACACAACACAGTCTGATAAAACACAACACAGTCTGATAAAACACAACACAGTCTGATAAAACACAACACAGTCTGATGAAACACAACATGGTCTGATAAAATAAAACAGTCTGTGGGCATATCATCTTGTCGTGTTTGTTTTATCTGATGGAACATGGTGAGGCATTTAATTGCCAACATTTATAAGCAGAACTGTACACTAAATACAACCATTATTCAAATAATGTCATTATTCAAATAATATCATAATTTAAACTTTAAAAGTTAACATATTTGCCATGATAAGCCCCCACAGCGGTGAAAAAAGGAAACCAAAAAGTGCATACAAACACCCCCCCCGCACACAAATACAGATATATGGGTCACTCACTGGAGAAGCCAGATCCAGTGTGAGTGATCATGTCTAACAGTGCCTCAGGCAGCGCCCCCTGCTGGATGAAGGACTGTATGAAAATGTCCCCCTGTCTTTTGGAGAGCTTTGTTCCATCTCTGTTCAGGAGGAGGGGCAGATGGGCGAAAGTGGGCGGAGTCCAGCCCAGAGCGCGATAGAGAAGCAGGTGTTTTGATGTGGAGATCAGCCACTCTGAGCCTCTCAGCACGTGACTTACACACATGTAGTGGTCATCCACCACACTGGCCAAGTGATAGGTGGGGAAACCATCCCCCTTGATAATCACAGGGTCCCCCTCCACCTGGGCCACATCATGGTGGTTCAAGCCAAAAACCAGGTCTTCAAATGGCTCAGCTCCAGGGTCCAGTTTGAACCGAATCACATATGGGGCACCCTGAGCTAACCGCTCCTTGACCTGTTCTGCCCGGAGGTGTCGACAGCGATTATCATACCTAGGAGAGAGAGAGACAGAATAACAGAGAGGGAGAGAGAGAGAGAGAGAGAGAGAGAGAGAGAGAGAGGGAGAGAAAGAATAACAGAGACGGAGAGGCCAGGCCAGAAAGAGTAATAGAGAGAGAGAGAGAGAGAGAGAAAGAGAAAAACAGCGGGAGAAAGAGTGGGAGAGAGAGAGAAAGAGAGAATAACAGAGAGAGAGAAAGAGAGACAGAGAGAGAGTGAGAATAACAGAGAGAGAGAAAGAGAGACAGAGAGAGAGTGAGAGAGAGAGAGAGAAAGAGAGAGAGAGAGAGAGAACGAGAGAGAGAGTAACAGAGAGAGAGAGAGAGAATAACAGAGAGAGAGAGAGGGAGAGAGAGAGAGAGAGAGAGAAAGAGAACGAGAGAGAGAGAGAGAGAGAGTAACAGAGAGAAAGAGAGAGAGAGAAAGAGAGAGAGAGAGGGAGAGAGAACGAGAGAGAGAGAGAGAGAGAGAGAGAGAATAACAGAGAGAGAGAGAGAGGGAGGGAGAGAGAGAGAGAGAGAGAGAGAGAAGGAGAGAGAGTAGTAATGCACTAATGCTGTAATGAAGAAGTCTCTCTGGTTTAACTAGAAATATCAACACTGAAAAATATCACCACTGAAAAATATCAACACTGAAAAATATCACCACTGAAAAATATCACCACTGAAAAAAGGTCAGGAGTTTGTACCGAGGTGTCTGGCCCGTCCTAAGTGCCTCTTTCTTTAGCAAATCCAGTCTTTGTGTGGAGCAGAAACAGTGGTAGGCATGTCCATTCTGCAGTAGCAAATCAGCTACTTGTCTGTATAGATCCAGCCTATCAGACTGCAGATATGGCCCACAAGGCCCACCCATTCGTGGACTCTCGTCTGGAGAGATCCCTGTAGATGCAAATAATGAAATAATGAATAGCCATACTAACTTTGTCATTCGCTGTGTGCATAAAGGGGGGGGGGGGGGGGGGGGGGGGGCATCTAAGGAAGGGGAAGTGTCAATGCGTTAGTGTCCATGACGACGGTTTACCTGCCCACTCCAACATATTCTGAATCTCATCAGCTGCACCCGGGACCAGGCGGGAGCGATCAGTGTCTTCTAACCGCAGAATAAATGTTCCTCCATGTTTCTTTGCAAAGAGGAAGTTGTAGAGAGCAGTTCGCAGTCCCCCGAGGTGAAGAAACCCTGTGTGTAAGTTTGAATGTCACTGGGAAGTTAGAGAGCGCAGAAAACGCCATGAAATACTTTATATGATATACACGTTATAAAAAGACATAAGTGTAGGAGTCCTGCAGAACTTCACAATCTTACAAGCTGAACTCTCACACAAGATGATAAATTAAAATCTGGGACCAGGTAACAACAATAACTTAAACTTTGAGTTGGAATGAGTGAGTAATGCAATTTAACCCTGCCCATCTGCAAATCACACATCTATGCAACAGGGTGACTATTCCATCGCCCGGATGTGACGTACACATTATGTGAAGAATATGACAGAAAGCCTACTCACCAGTTGGACTCGGTGCAAACCTCACTCTCACTTTGCTTTGCTGGTTAGAGAAGCATTTTGTCAGCGTGGAATTCGACCGAATGTCCTGACTATGACAAACACACTTAGGAGGCGGTCCCCAGTCTCCTGAGTGCGTATGAATAATTTTGATTCTATCTGCACGTGAAGAACAGTGCGGCGGTTTTAAGGGGAATATTCCGCCACACTGGTAGTATGCTTTGGGCAGTAAGCTAAGGCGAAAAGTGCAGCGCAGTGCCGCTGACACAGAATAAGTCATCGCCTTAGTTATCAAACGCGTGTAATATGCGTGTAATGGTAAAATACATCATCTGACAACTACACACCTATACGTCCAAGAAAACTACTCTAAGAAATGGGGACTGAAAAAACGTGTTGAGTATCCTGAAGCTCAATCTTTCGGTACTTGAATGACAGCAAAAACCTCAAAACATCCAAGATTACTTCCGGTGTAAAGCTGAGGACAATTTCACAACAAAAGTCCGTAGGTTCTGATAAAGTTCGGCTAAATGTAGAATTTTATCAGGAACAAAGAAAACATCGCTTTACAGTTTGTAAATATCATTTAAAAAAATATAAAAATCACTAAATGTAACTTCCTTGAAGCATATTGATCAATTGGTTAATGTATTATTATTATTATTATTATTATTATTATTATTATTATTATGGTTGTTGTTGTTGTTGTTGCAGATGTTGTTCTTGTTGTTGTCGTCGTCATTGTTTTGTTGTTGTTTGTTTTTGTTGTTTTGTTTTTATTGTTGTTATTATTATTATTATTATTATTATTATTATTATTATTATTGGAAATTTCACTTTATAACAGACTCCATCTGGAAAGGAATTATAGAATTTTTACTTCAATAAATTTCTGCTAAAAGCTCTTGTTGGAGTTGCTTTGAACTACTTCATTATTTCTGCAGAGATTAATCCATAGTTAACGGGCATGCCCTGAAATGTTGACTGGAACAATATTCATCTCTTGCTATAGGCATCCAATGACTCCAATTCCTCAGATTTTTATGGTGTTACTTTTACAACACGTTCCCGGAGAATTGCTTATGTAGTTCGGTGGACAGTGATGAGTCATGCTAAAATGTATGCTTTGTGTTCATCCCGACAGACTCAAGAACTACTCAAGCAAAGTAGTGCAGACTGTTTCAGGCAGAATATGTCTGGAATGTGTCAGGCACTTATGGAATCACATGTAAAGCATCTGGCATTTCTGCGGTGTGTCAAAGCCTAAAATGCAAAACAAACTGTAACGGAATCTAGGCCAAGGTGCAAAAGAGAAGCAGCAGTAATCATGGTTTTCATGCCCCTCATACTTTTAAGCAGGCATTCAAGTTCGAATTTATCTGTATACATAAATCATTGTCAAACTCAGTGCCAGCTCATCAACTTAATTTAACTTAATTTAACTTAATTTAACTTAACTTAACTTAATTTAACTTAATTTAACTTAACTTAATTTAACTTAATTTAACTTAATTTAACTTCACTCCACTTCAGTCTCACTGTAAGTCCTGCTGATTTACATGTATGCATTTAGCCGATGGTTTTATCTAAGCGACTTCCATGTTAAGAAATGCAATCCAAGCATGTAGCCAACGAGGAGCTGGCTGTGATATAAGTGCCTGAGCGAAGGTCAAAAATAAACCAGACACAAGTGCAAGAAAAGTTGAAGGAAGTTAAAAAGTGAATAACAGACAGGTAAAGGTAGAGATGGTGCTAATGGTTCGATCCCCTGGACCAGCAGGGACAATGTGAGTTACAGACAGGTAAAGGTACAGATGGTGCTAATGGTTCGATCCCCTGGACCAGCAGGGAAAATGTGAGCAAGGCACTTAACCCCCAACTCCCTGGGTGCAGCTGCGCTGCCTCCTGCGCCTGATGTGTGTGTGTGTAACTAACACTATCTTGGTGGGGACAGTGACCTGTTTCCACAATCACAGTGTGGACACCAATATCCATGTGGGGACAAAAAACTGTGTCACTAAAAGGGCCCAAAATTTGTGATTTGCTCACGAAAAATTGTGTGAAAGACTGTGAGCAGGTCATGCTCTACACTGCCCCTGGATCCTGGTAGCGGTATTGCAGCCCACACACACTTAAACGTTCATAATGAGTCAGCCAATCAGCAATGACGCAGCCACAACGTGGACTTCATGCTCAGAGAACGGTTTATGCAAATTGAGAGGCAAGTTTTCCTGATTGCTTAATAAGCGAGAAGTTAATGGACTTTGCCAAGGACACCCAGGTTCATCAAGAGTAAAGGTAAAACCAACAAATCATATTTAGCAATGCAAAAGTCTAAACCATTAAAATTTAAATCAGTTAAAGATGCCGTTGATGAATTTACCTCGTAAGTAACATGGTTGGCTTGAAAATTAGTTTGCAAGGTGTAGCCTACAAGCTCATTTGTTTTAGTTCGACTACTTATTTGTACAGTGTTTGGTTAGTAGTTGAGGACATAGCGCTAACATAATGTGTTTTACTGTCCACACGTTGCACAGGCGTTGTTGACTTGAATATTAATATTGTTGGCTAATTAATTCGCGAACTAGTCAGTTATACTGTTGTTAGCTAACGTTTGTCGGTTTTCTAGGAAGCTGGTAAGCTTATTACCAACACTTAGTTTAGAGTATCGTCGCAAATCTGAGATTGCGTATATTTAAAATCTTTGCACTGAATATTTAGTGTGGTCTTAAAATGCAAACGATACGGGTAGTAAATTGATCTAACTGTATAAACCCCTTCAGACATTTCGGAGTCTTTTTCACCGTCGTAATCATTGAGGGATCTGGAGCAAAAACTACGCATCTTGTTAATTTGTCTCAACTGGTGAGAGGCAGACGTTCAAACCAAAGGGTAAGCAAGTTCGTTTTGTTAATGTAACTTGCATTTGAAAAACAGTAGGTACATTTAATATTGATGACGGACTGATCTTTTAATGTAGATGGAAATAGTGCTTCAGTAGGCATTGCTTAGGCTAACAGGAATGTTGAGTTTGTTTGCTTGTTAGATCTCCGTTTAAAATGGATTAATGTAAAGTCAGAACTTCAGAACTACATGCTACCTAGAGCAGTGGTTCTCAGTCCTGCTCCTGGGGGAGCCCTGCTCTGCACCTCTATCCTTGCTCTGAAGACACCTGATTAGTGTGATTAACATGCTCTTGATTAAATCAGGTGTGCTTAGCCAATCAAAAGTGCCACTGATGAGTTCAGACAGGTAGGTAGAGCTGGGAAAGGTGGAGAATGTGCAGGGCAGGGGTCCCCCAGGAGCAGGATTGAGAGACACTGACCTAGAGAATATATGAAAGGAAGTTTATCAAATCACAGTTGGCCATATTATTCGCTGTAATTTTAGTCTGAATAACGTACTTTTGAACTTTTGAAAGGAAGTGCAATATTTATCTGTTATTTGCCTATTGTATAAAAACTGTTTGCTGAATATTGTTTATCGTGTCATTGCTAGCTGAATGTTCCTAAGACCGTTAACAGAGGGACCTGGTCAGATCCACTTTTCAAGAAAGCCAGAAAATACAGAAAGGTAATCATCGTCAACATTTACAATACCCGTATACAAATGAAATCTGCATGAAAGCCATGTGTCAGCAAGCATCCCAAACAAAATTCAAGGATTT
Source organism: Chanos chanos (assembly GCF_902362185.1). NCBI lineage: Eukaryota > Metazoa > Chordata > Actinopteri > Gonorynchiformes > Chanidae > Chanos > Chanos chanos. Next base: position 119,205 of record NC_044501.1, on the reverse strand, counting down.
ATGATGCATTTTGATGTTGCATTCTCAATTCATAGGATACAGTGATATTAGACAGGTTATGGAAATGGTCATCTGTGAAAGTGTTACTTGCTAAATTGTCCTCAACAGTCAAGGGATTATATACAGTAGGCTACTGAAGCTGTTTTTGTCAATGGAGTTGAGACAGCATGAGGAGAGCAGAGAGGGTGCTGCAGTAGGAAGAGTGAAAATGACATGACCTGTGATGGGTTTTAGAGGGAAAGGAAATATGAGAGTGATATCAGAGCACCTTTTACAGTCCGTGCCTTTGAGAGCCTAGAGGAAATATTCAACCAGATGTCCAGACTTAGTATGGCTTCGGGCATTCAAACTTTGTTACTGAGAGGGACTGCTGACATCTTCAGTGTTTCAGTATTATTTATATAATTGGCAACACAGAGGAATAGTTTTAATGCAGGTCTGTGAGTTCTGTAATGGTAGGCATATTGTCTAAAATGTTAAGTAATTTATTTTACATTAAATTTTACTCTCGTTTTTGAACACACTAGCTGTTTTGAAAGTTGTTAATTGTTTGGAGCGCATTCAACTTAGCTTGCAGAAATGTGCTACAATATACATTCACTGACCGCTTTATTAGAAACACCTAGAATATACATTCACTGACCGCTTTATTAGAAACACCTAGAATATACATTCACTGACCGCTTTATTAGAAACACCTAGAATATACATTCACTGACCGCTTTATTAGAAACACCTAGAATATACATTCACTGACCGCTTTATTAGAAACACCTACCATATACATTCACTGACCGCTTTATGTGAAACACCTACCATATACATTCACTGACCGCTTTATGTGAAACACCTACAATATACATTCACTGACCGCTTTATTAGAAACACCTACCTTGTACACACACCCTCTTGGTGTACTGTTACAGGCCATGGCCCATCTGATGCAACTCACAAAATATGTTAGCCATCCTCTAGCCCCTCATCAGTGATACATTTCTAAGCACAGGGCTGCTTCTGACTGGATGTTTTTGGATGGTGGGCCATTCTCAACGCAGCAGTCACACTGAGTTGTGTAAAAACCCCTGCAATGCTGCTGTGCCTAATAGACTTGTAACAGCACAACACCCATTACCATGTCACTACTATGTCAGTGTCACTGTTGTGTAGATGTTGACAATGGTCTGCCACTCAGATAATATCCGGTCAACCGCAGTCCTGTGGGTTAGGCACTGACCAATGATGAACAGGGTGGAGAGTGGTCGACACACTGTGGGCTGGCAGCGGATTGGCTTACATCTGAATCGAGAGTTAGGTATACCTAAAAGTGGCTAGTGAGTGCAAGTCCAAGATAACAGTTTCTAATAAAGAGGACGTTGAGTGTGCACCTATGTATGTTGTATATATGTTGTTTACTCTAACTGTACGTTCACACTGAGAGCGGCGAGAGCGTCAAAGTGACCGGAAGTCATTCATTTTCTATGAGAGCCGGCGTCTTTAAGCGGCGAAGAGCGTCGCGGCAAAGGGCGTCGCGGCGAGGGTGGTTTGGGCGTCAAAATATAGTTGAAGTTCGGTTAACTTTATGGTTAATGAGATATGACGCGGTTGGGCGGCAACCAATAGAAACTTGGAAGTGCTCCGCTCTAGAGAATTGTAGAGAACACAACAGTATAAACTATTGTTCCCACAAAACTTTTGGTCCTAAGCAAAATGGAGGAGAAACTGATTATATCGGTGGTGGGTTTCCCCATGTTGTACTGTAATGTAGGTTACGCACAAACGTTAGTGTTAATTAAAGACCAAGGCTAGTAAACGTGTCCTATAAACTCCATGCTGGAATTTGACCTAGCCTATCATTAACACAAAAGACACACAGCAACAAAAAGCTTTTAAGTAGTGTTTTTCATGTTTATTTTGTTACAAAATAAGTAATTAGCATTGTTTATTTATTTCTGTCATCGGTCGATTTCGCACCTTCTCATTTAAAATATCTCATAAGGTTAACTTATAGCCTACTGGTGGTCAGTCAGCACAAAGATACCGCTCGACCTGTTTGTTTGCTTTAAAAACATTTGCATAACCAAGCTCTCCGAAGGAACTTGTACCCGCCTATTTCATCAACGGCAGAGCGTCCACAGTGTTCAACCGCGTTGTTGGCAGGGAGGTTTGGGCGACTCTTGACGCTCTCGCCGCTCTCAGTATGAACGTACAGTTATTCACGGGATATGTTAAATATCAGTCAATATAGACCATAAAGTAGTCTAACCAAAATACCCATGTTCTGACAGGGCCAAAAATGTCACAAAGGATCAGCCCACAGAATGATGCTTTGGATCATGTTGTGAAATCTATTGACAAAACATCTTTGCTGGAGGTGAAATACATCGGCCACTTTAAAGATGCGTCTGATCCCAGAACAGTCAAAGTGTGACATTATATATGGCTATATATTATCAGTCTCCCACTTGGCAGCAACAAATCTTTAAAAACATTTAGGATTCCTTAACAGAGAAGGAGGGGGCTCTACCATAGTAAATGTACTGTCTTTATGTTTGAGAGGAAAAATATGGTCGCCCATCATACAATTAAGAACTCTTAGCTCCATTGTTTCTTCAATGCTGTCTAACTGTACGTTCACACTGAGTGCGGCGAGAGCGTCAAAATGACCGGAAGTCATTCATTTTCAATGAGTGCCGGCGTCTTTAAGCGGCGAAGAGCGTTGCGGCAAAGGGCGTCGCAGCGAGGGTGGTTTGGGCGTCAAAATACAGTTGAAGTTCGGTTAACTTTATGGTAATGAGATATGACGCGGTTCGGCGGCAACCAATAGGAATTTGGAAGTGCTCCGCTCTAGAGAATTTTAGAGAACACAACAGTATAAACTATTGTTCCCACAAAACTTTTGGTCCTAGGCAAAATGGAGGAAAAATTAATTACATCTGTGGCGGGTTTCCCCATGCTCTACGACGTGTCCCTGTTTGCATACAGGGACAAAAATAAAAAAGAGGAGACATGGGTCAAGGTCTCTGAAATTGTTGGTGTTCCGGGTAAGTTGGTGAAGTGGATAATATATATTTTGTGAAGGTTGAATGAAATTGCATCTTAATTTTAGCGCCATAGCAGGCAGAAAGGTTGGTTGATGCTAATCAGTCGGTAATGTTTACTTTACCAATTTATAACATCGGTTTTTGTCGTCTTATAATTAAATGTGCAACTAGAACAAACATTATACGGCTACTTACTTAAATTCGACGTATATAGATGATGCTGTCAAACGTGAGGTAATAGCGGAGCTGTACAATAGCCTACTTTAACCCGCCATAAAAAAATTAGCGCAAGTGTCATTATTAGCCATCATACATGCATAACGTGGCCTAGTTTAATGCTTTTTTTCATGCTTTAAAATATGTTTTTATCATAATAATGTGTCGGTGTTATACATTGAGTCATTTACGGTAAATCTGAAATGTACATTTTAAACTTTTGCTACGTGAGCACCGTTGATGTGAACCTAGTTAAACAATTTTTTTTATCAGCATATCATACATTGCCAAGAGTTCACACAGACTTTGCTTAGCTGGCAAAAATAACGATGCATGGCTTAAATATGTACAGTAGCACATACAGCTATGCCATTTTAGACAAAGCATGCAGACAAGCTATTCTGAAATATGAGTAATTAGGTAATGAGGTATTCATGGAATATGTGTTTTCTATCGTTTTTCACTAGTTGAAGAGTGTAAAAAGCGCTGGAAATCACTGAGGGACACACATAGGAAAGAGAGGAGAAAGGAGGTAGAGAGGAAGAGAAGTGGAGCAGGGGCGAGCGGTGCCCGGCCATGGCGCTACAGTGGGGTCATGGCCTTCCTCAACCCCTTCCTGGAAGACAGAGCAACTTCCAGTAATATGATGGGGGGGGGGGGTTGAGGAAACCATGATTCCAGAGGAGAGAGAGGATGTCGTGGCCGGGCACAATCAGACTGAAGACCAGTGGAAGGCGAGTGAGAGAGAGAGAGGGGAAGAGAGAGAGAGAGAGAAAGAGAGAGAGCTGAATGACCGGGGCCAGAAACGCAGGAGGAGGTCAAACAGTGCCGAGTTTGAGGAGAGGCTGCTAACAGCTATTGAGGCTGTTAGCAGCAAAGCTCGCCCTCCCAGCCCTGCTCCAGAGGACAGTGACAGCCTCTTCTTTAGAAGTGTGCTGGAGGACTTCAGAACCTTGTCCTTAAGGAGGCGCCAGGACTTAAAATTCCAAATATACACATTAATTTATCAAGCAAAATGTCTGGAGGCTGGAGACAACGAACAGTATGAAGAGAGTGACGAGGTGCAGCTGGTAAGGCTGTGAGGGGTGTTAGTAAGCTTATTTCCCTCGCAGTCTGGCCAGCTGCACCTTGCGCTCTCCCTCACAGTTCTTCTGTCTCCACTTCGTGGTTATTGTAATAAATTTTTTGAAAACATTTCTGGTTATATGTGTTTTATTTTCAAATCTATCACATTCTAATTGAAAAGGTGTAGGGTGAGCGGGTGTTGTCACTTCCTAACAATACGTCAATGTAGAAAATACTGTACTAAACGGAACCACTTAATTTTGGACACATATATCACGTTCATTACATTGTCACATGATATTTCAGTGCAAAACAATTAGCCAAGAGTGTACCTCTGATAACCTGCTCCATAAGGTGGAAAATTATCAGCAACAATTGGTAAATTGGGTAATTGAATTATTAATTGCATAATAATATTGTGCTGAAAATGGAAATAATGCTTTTTCTGAGTTATTGGTGGCTCTTAAAAGAGCCGTTTGTAGACATGAATTAAGCCGCTGGTTGCCAGGGGACAGCTCCCTCTGCAGAGAAATAGGAAACAAATGTCTCCCTGACACGGATGGCCTCCCGTGTGGAGTTGTTGCTGCCCACTCGGGTGACCTCCTGTAGGCCAGCAGCTTCTCTGTCTCCAGCCGATGGTGTGGGCGTCCTGGTGGTGCTTGCGGTCCTCCTCAGGAAGTTATGCAGGACACAGGTAGCCTTCACACAGGTGTCCACGTTGGCAGGGCTGATGCCAATGACTCTTCTGTACATACGCCATTGAGCTGTAAGAATACCAAAGGTATTCTCAACAATCAGCCTTGCACGTGACAGCCTGTAGTTGAAAGCCCTGTGCCTGCTGGAGAGGTTGGTTCCTGGAAAAGGCCGCATGAGGTCTCGACGGGGCGGAAAGGCCTCATCTGCCACAAACACAAATGGCTGTGGTCCCAAATGCTCTGCACCTGGCAGCAGAGCATCCTGTGGCAGACCAAGGGTCCCATCTCGGAGTGCCTGGCCGAAGGTGGAGTTAGCCAGCACACCACCATCGCTTGTCCTCCCGTAGCTGCCCACATCCACTACCCGGAAGCAGTAGTGGGCATCTACCACTGCCAGGAGCACAACCGAGAAAGTCCCCTTATAGTTGTGAAATAGGGACCCTGAGTTGTCAGGAGCCCTGATCACCACATGTTTCCCATCGATGGACCCAAGACAGTTGGGGAAGTTCCACCGATGGAGAAAGTCAGTGGCAATGCTCTGCCAGTCCTCAATGGTGGGGACTGGCATGAACTCTGACACTAAGGCGTCCCATATGGCCCTGGCAACCTCTACAACAATACCTGCCACGGTGCTAACTCCGACACGGTAGCTGAAAGCTATGGTGTGGTAGGAATCACCAGTGGCCAAGTATCTGAAAAAAAAAAAAATTACAGTAAGGCAAAATGAACTAGCAAAAATACAGCATTATGCTATATTGCTAAACAGTAAATAGGCATAAAACACTGAAATTACTGTCCAGGCAATTGAAAACACAAAACCAAATTTGAAATTGCATGACCATTTAAAGCACAAACACACAAAAATTAAAAAAAAAAAAACTTTATAAACTCACCGTAGACAAATTGCCAGGCGCTCAGCCGGAAAAATAGCACGCCGACAGTTGGTGTCCAGCCGGGCAATCCGGGGCCCGACTTTTGAGAGCAGGCTGTCGAACTGGCTCCTGTCAAGCCAAAAGTATGACTGGAACCTGTCGTCATCCAGCCGTAACTCCCGCACCAGCCGGTGATATTCCCCGAGCTGCTCACGAGCCCGAAGAATCGGGTGAACCCAGTCGGATCTCCGACGTCTTCGCCTCAGGTAAAGCAACGCAGCACCGAACACAACGACCTCTTGGTTGTCCATAGTGATAAGATGAATTTGATATGAAGCTGAACACATTTTATAGGCAACATTTTCGCTCCAGAACGCTCAATTTTAAGCGGGAGTGCAATTCATTGGCTCAAAACAATAGAGACTTGACCAGTTACACTAATTAGTCACTAAACTTCAATCAGGAACAGGACCACAGTTACTGTAATGTAGGTTATGCACAAACGTTAGTGTTAATTAAAGACCAAGGCAAGTAAATGTGTCCTATAAACTCCATGCTGGAATTTGACCTAGCCTAGCATTAACACAAAAGACACACAACAAAAAAAAAGCTTTCAAGTAGTGTATTTCGTTAGTTTATTTTGTTACGAAATATGTACTTAGAATTGTTAATTTATTTCTGTCATCGATCGATTTCTCACCTTCACATTTAAAATATTTCATACGGTTAACTTATAGCCTACTGGTGGTCAGTCAGCACAAAGATACCGCTCGACCTGTTTGTTTGTTTTGCTTTGTGGCCCCTTTAAAAAACATTTGCATAACCAAGCTTTCCGAAGGAACTTGTACCCGCCTATTTCATCAACGTCAGAGCATCCGCAGTGTTCAACAGCGTCGTTGGCAAGGAGGTTTGGGCGACTCTTGACGCTCTCGCCGCGCTCAGTGTGAACGTACAGTAAGTCGATTAACACTAGAAGCGCCAAGCGCTGGTCATTTGACCGCTGTGACGTCTTACTAGAAGCGCCGTGCTGGTTTGACCTACTTATACCTAGAAGCACCGAACGCCGGTCATCTGACCGCAGTGACCCAAAAGAAAAATAAAATCTTTGCACTCTGTCAAATTTCAGGACCGTCCTTTCCTGACTTTTCCTAGATTTGTGCGTTTTATCACCCGGTATCCTTAAATTTTCAAAATCACCCCGGTACAAGCTCATTTAAAGCTATTTTGCTTCTAATTCTGTGAAACTGCTGTCAGCGTCGCGTTCAGCCATGTTGTTTCCTGCCTTTCAAGGGGTTCGCTCGTACTAGTTTTCTGTCTCATATATATATATATATATATATATATATATATAAATATTTCAGGGTTTTTTATATATATATCCAGAGTTATAAGAGTTATAAATTAATATTACATAATGTGCAAAAATGACCACAATAATTTATTAACTATGAAGCGCATTTTTGTTTCATGTAGGCCTACATGGGCGTATCAATTGTCACTGATTTTTTGCACTAGCCTACTTGAACCGTGCGTAATTAGTCATCATATGACTGATAGTCTACACACGAACTATGGTAAGCTTTATTCTCATGTCATGACATTACATTATTTTAGAGCTGCAAAAATAATTTACAGTATTAAAATGCAAATGTTTTGTAAAGCGGATAAACGTATAATAAACAAATTTTTGTTTCACGTACAGGGGCGTAACTAATTATTATATGACTTAGATAGTGAGCAGGAATTTTGCGAATGCTAATTCATTCAGTATAATAACAACCTACACAAGAGACGGCACAGTATGGGTTGAAAAACTGCTGGCGCGAGAGTGCAATATCATGAGAGAAACCCCAGGGCCCACATGTTATCCCAAGGACAATATTACAAGTCCATTGAGCAGTTTAGTGTGTTTGATTGACACAGAAATGTGGTGAAAGATTCAGAAATACTCTGAAGCAGAAACTGATCGAAATGATGCTGATTCAGTTCAAACTGCGGGTCTCCTTTATTTTGGAGGTATTACGGGCGGTACAAGCATGAACCCGGATGACTACTGGTCTGCTAACGTTGGAAATCCTATTTTCAGAGACGGATGTCTCAACAGAGATTCCACGATATCATGCGCTATCTGTGCTTTGATGACAAGAATGCAAGGGCTGCCCACCTTGTGACAGATAAATTAGATTTTCGATAAAGTATTTCTTCTTACACATCTAGTGAGAACATAACCGTAGATGAACAACTGTTCTCTATCAAGTTGTTACTGTCGTTTCACACAGAACATGGCCATTAAACTAATTTGCTATTAAATTCTGAATGGCCGCTGACGTTGAAACAAAATACATGTCGAACACAATTCTCTATCTAGGGAAAGATGACAGTAGGCCGGCGGTCAGCCGAAAATTTCTTCACCTCGTTGGCACTGGCAAACAATCTTTTGGTCTACGTTGAAGGGAACTTCTGAGTTGGTTGACCAAGTGATTCATGACGCAGTCATTAGGAGGGGGTTGGGATCACACCTAGGCTATTGTTCTAGGCTGTCGGTCGAACATCTCTCCACTTGAATTGGGAACACAAAACAGCGAGGTACAACATTCCCTACTTGGACAGGCTGTGTAAAAGTGGTTACAGCATCCCGACACACAGGATACTAAATAGCTCGAAAAGTACTTTATCTATTTATTTACTTAGTACATTTCACTGTATGCACTATCTCGTGTATCTATCGTGTGTAATGTATATTTCATTCTTTAAGTATTTACTGTAAATAAACTACACAGCTGTCGATTTACCAAAAAGAAGGGCTTTTTTCGTGCTGTAATTTAGTTTCAATAAATGGTAAAAATTTGGCCATCTTATGCTGCGTTATTTACTCTAAAAGCCTACACACCTGACACAGCTTTGTTTAGAAAAATCCATTGCGACATACATATTTTGTAAAAACAACATCCATGCATATTTATTCATTTCCAAGCGGTGCCTACATTTTCTATTACATGTGTGGAATTAGATTTAGCTGAGACTCATGATAAGATGGTGGTAGGCTACTCGTGGTATGAACTAGTTTTGGCCAAATCATTCTAGTGCGGGAGACTAACAATAGACTATGGCACTTTATTGGGAGGGGGTTGGGAGGTGTTATTCGTAGGTTACTTGGCAGGCTAGGTGTTAGGCTTCTCATAGCCCACTGAATGCCTTGAAAAGTCGTAGTGTTTGCTTCTATCATCACATAGAATGATCTGTTAGTTGTGGTAGAAAATTAATTAATTTAATTTTTGTGGTAGATAATTAAAAGAGCAGCTTTGACCTCTAAATTGATGACAGAAAAAAATTCAAGAGAGAAATATTTGCATCACACACACATTTCCTATGTGTCATAAATTGATAGATGGAATATCCTTTCCCGGCCTGGAGAAGGTAAGTGCATATGATGAAAAATTATTCCAACCTGCAAATAAACTCATGTTTGCAGATGGCTGAAGAGGAAATAACAGGTGGAGGAGATGCTGAGAACTCCAGGGGGGAAATTGCCCTTAAAGCACCGATGAGTATTGCACTTATCAAAGCCAAAATCCCACCAGTCATGGAGAAGGTAAGTGGATATGATGAGAGATACTATATCAACTTGGAAATGGATTCATGTTTTTGGTTCTGCTGCAGTAAAATGGCTTTGGGTTACTGTGTAGATGGCTTAAAGCCATAAGTTGGCAAGAATGGTTTTGACCAACCTGACTACTTAGAACATTTACTCAAGAATAGTCAAGGTGGGTTAAATGCAGATGGTCAGTTTCCCTGTGGGGATCATTTACATAACCTCTTTACTTATCCGCACACTTACCATCTACTTTTAGAGAACTCTAGGTTTGCTTTTTGTGCCCTGAAGCAGCTTTTTGGTGTTGAATGTGCTTGTGTGTTTCATAGTTGTGTGTTGATATAGCCTTATGTGTGCATTGTGTGCCTTGCATCTTATTTTGTGATTTCTTGGCTGAAAATATGGTGTCTTAAGTATTTGCTTCCAGGCAGTTGATTTCAGAATGCGTCACATGTGGATGACAGTGAAGCACGCAGTTCAAAAGCACCACTCAGCTTCAAGAGCTCACAGGTATGTTATGAATGTCATATATGAATGACCAAATTTTGAGTTCTGTTACAGAGACATTACAGAGAGCTCAGAATGAACCATGTGTAGCATTACACAGTTGTGGGTTTCATGTTGGTGATTTAAAATTAGTTTGATGCCTAAGGTCCTTCACGTAGTGATGTAGTTAGCTGTATGTTCTCTACTTCATATCCAAAATGTGGCCTAATTTTTGGTGCATTCAAAATGAGTGATAGTGATCTCAAATTGTAAGTGACCACCAGCCCTTTAACTCAGTGTTTATATTATAATTTTACTAGGGTATACACAACCAAAATGATATAAAAATTGCTTGCTTTTTTTTTTAGCATGGTATCAATTGGTCTAATTTGTCCTATTAAGAATGGTGATGTTTTGAGTCCTCTTAAGGTCATCTTTAACCACACTCACAGGGTAGAGCAAAAGTGCAGGTTTCTGTAGGACAGGCGATGGTTATGGGAGCAGTACCACCATTGCCACCAGTTCAGCATCCCATAAACATACATTGTGTAGTGTTTCCATGCCAACCTGAAGGACATCAGGAGGTGACTTGTGTGGACTTGGGGAGTCGAGTTTCTCAGAATACATTTCACCCAAAATTCACAAAAATGGCGGCAGGCGAGCTAACACATAACTGTAAGTTTCGTATTATGACACTTGTTCTGTCACCAAATGTAGTTTTTAAAAATTTTCAGGCAAGAAATTAATATTTCAGAATTCGAATATGGGTCAGTAGGGCCACCTTGAAAGTCCTAAATGTTCGGAGATGTGATATCTACTAGTCGACCGAGCTAGCTAGCTCCAGAGCCTCTAGCCAGCAAGAACGCTGCTGTTTCATATGCAGTCTGTGTACTGCATCCTCCCGTGTCCTCAGGAGTCCAGACTCCCGAGTTGTACTTGGCGTACTTTGTATTGAGAAGCAGCCCATATTTACTGTTGCAGTTTTCCACATGGCAGCCTCTTGCTCAGTTTAAAGAACACTAGCTCTGACCTTGTGCAGCTGCCAAACACAGGGAAAATTATTATGTTTTGACTTACTCTTCTTTTCCTTTGCCTCATGTGAGCAATGATCCTGCCCTCTTTCCTCTCTAGACTCTCTTCTTGGTTCATCCTGTAACTCTTTCGAATAGTCTCATAATAGGTCTTGCAGGATGATGGAGAGAGAAAGAGTGGAGAGGAAAGGAAGATTGATTAAAAGTTCATTTTGAATTCCAGGCACTGTTATGAAACAATTGTGATGATATTCTAACAAAACATGTTAGCTTGTCGGTGGATCATATCTGTATATATTGTTTTCAGCGTTATGCATTCTCCACACTGCTTACTGTAAAAAGCAAAATTAGTACAATGGTTAAATTCAACCACATTAAGGGATAAAGCAGATAAAGAAATGCGAACACATCAGAACCTGCGGCAGTCAAAGCCAGCAGGCTACAGAAATAAGCTTAACGAGTTATTTCCCGCTTGTTTTATCATTTTTGGAGCAGACTCCTCTTGCACCTCTTTGAGCTCTCTGTCTGACTCCATCCTGTTCAACCGCTGAATAACATTTCCGATGAACATTTCCTGCTGCTCAGACATGTTCTTTAAAAATGCACTTAACAGGGACACCAGTTGTCAGTTTGTTTTCATTTGGACTCAGCGTTGGAATAATTGGATTTTCCCAGCACACAGGAGTAGCCTCCCTATTCCACTGTCCATTAGAAAACTTGTGTTCTTTTGCAAGCCATCTTCAAAATGTGCACTGTCAACAGGATAGTGTACAACTTCTGTAATCCTTCTGTGACTTGCTTCTCCTACATACGAGTAACCCCTTCCCCAAAGCAAATTTCACGCTGCAGTTGCACACAATGCTATTGGTTACTTTCACACTACGCCAAGCATGCACACAAAACTGATGGGACAGGACTCAACCTTGGACTCTGAGTGGGTGGTTTGAAAACTGGGACACATCTTTGTACTGAGGAGAAACATTCCAAACAAACAAGCAAGTAAAAAAAAAAAAAAAAAACAGGTGTCTTGCTTTGGGCTGTACTGCACAGCATTTTGACCCTTTATCTCAACGCGTGGGATGCAGAACAATGTCCCGCACTTTCATTGATCATTTGGTTTTTAATGGTCAAAATTGTCAGAATGGACCCGCAGGTCACATGAGCAGCGTATCCCGTTGTGGCGTAGTTTCTGTTGCGTTTAATAGCGCTACGTCAATAGCAGCAACCTGGCTCTTACAAATGCAACAAAGCCAAGTTCTTCTAAAAGCCTGGCTTTCATCCAGTGGCTGAGAAGAGAACACTGAGAACAAGAGGATGTGACGGCTGTTACTCAGCAGAGTGCACTGGCCCTACACAGTCTATGTCACAAAAACCAAATTTAGAAAACTTTGCAGATATGAAGGTGAAAGGTAGCAGGCAACATCATGGCCACAAATGAAAGAAAATGCTCTTTTTGTTTAAAATCAACTGTAAACATACACTTTTCGAAAACCTATTTTCAGTGGTGCTGAGGTATTGTAAAAAAAACCCAAAACACAATATAAACCTTTCTGGCCAAGGCCTTTGAGCTCTGAACCTTGTAAATATAGTTAAATATAGAATACTGATGAGGTAGGTGTTAGTACATCTGTAACAGTCCCCTACCCCACTGTCAAAGGTAATGGCCCATCAGTCTGGAATGTCATTGTGTTTGGAAAGTCAGTGTGAATTGTAAGAAGAGACAATAAAGGCCTTTTTACAGTTTATTGAAAATGCTGTGCCTCAGAGCCAGCTCAACTTTACATAATAAATAATATAAGTAAGATAGTCGTCTAAGTAGAAATAAGGCATATAACCAAATTTCATTGTAATAAGTGCAGTGCAATACAGATACAGTTAGTGGTAAACAATGTAACAGTGTGCACACACTACAGGAGCCTGATATGTTTAAGTTTCTGTGATTGCACACACACTGTGAGCAGTGAATTTGTCCTCTGCATTCAACCCATCCAACACACCAGTAGTGAACACACACACCAGACGCAGGAGCAGTGGGCAGCCTTCCTTGGTGAGCGCCCGGGAGCATTGGGCCTGGGAATCGAACCAGCAACCCTCCAGTCACAAGCCGGTTCTCTAACCTTTAGACCACAGCTGCCCCATAGTTAAGGGGAGAGCGTGAACGCAGTCCCCCACTACCACAAATTATGCAGTCGAGATTCCCGCATTTGGGGATTTCGCAGAGGTCAGCATAGCCCAAGTGCAATGGCTAAGCCTCACCCTGGGTGAACCACCTTCGTGATCATGGTGTCTCCCCTGCCAGGTAAGTATGATGATGATGCATAAAATAATTGGTCAGTGAGAGGGCTACTTTGAACAGTAGAGTGCATTACAGATAACAGAGAGGAGCAAAGACTGAGAAGGAATGTTGGTAAGAATGAAAAACTTGAATTACATTATCTAAATTCAGCTTACAGGTATTGAATGTGTTGACTTTGTTGACTACAATATGTATGACATGATACAGTTTTATAACCTGCTGTGCCGATGGAGAAGTTCTAGCCTATTTCCATGCAAGATAAGCTTTATGACAGAAGCTTTAGCTGTAGAAAGCGATCTCATGTGCTGTGCCTGTGCAGAGTTGACGGAGGTAAAATAATTCACTCAACTCCGAACGTGTGTATACTATGAAATGCTTTAGGCTGTGTTCACATGTTGCATCTTTTTTTTTGGAAGAAAACACTGGCCAGAGCTTTTTGTCAGGTAGAAAAAATGATGGCAGCTGTTGAGTGTCTTTTGTTATTAACTAACCTGTAAATACAAACAGTAAATACAAACACTTACCAGAAACTCCTAGGATCTGTCCAATTTGACTCCAAACAGAGATATGCTTGAATGTGCCATCTTGTAGCTCTTCGGTCAGTGTAAAAACAACCCAGACATGTGCTCTTCAGTCCAAATGGGCGCGTTCACATGTTTTGTTGCCTTGTAATGATCCAATAACGATGTATGAATTGCCATGCCGCTATTATATGAATAGCTCTATTTGTGAAGGGGTAGGGCTTCGAGAGCTGCTTTCTGACTCGGAGACTGACATGTGCATGATGTTCTTTTTATTCCCCTCACACTGTTCTACAAAATAAATTCACTTTGTAACTATATACACTTTAAAGTAGACTATTGAAGGTTTCTGAAGATGCTTTTCTTATGTTTCTAGGGCAAGAACTCTGAGTTTTTGAAGTGGTTTAGCGAAATTTCTGTTTCATCTCACATGCGGGAAGGCCCACTCCAGAGGGTTAAACAACTTCTGTGCTTGCAATTGACCGGGATAATGCCTCTGTCGTAAAGGAAACTTGGAAAAACGTCCGACAAGTCGTTTCAGTCGAGGCAATCTGGCTTCGCTTTAGAGTTTGGATGCTAGTTATGAAGATAGCAAGGCACACAAGGCCATAGCAGAGAAAAGTTCAAGTTCAAGTTTATTTAGACCCCAATATCACTGTTTACAGTCTCAAAGGGCTTTACAGGCCACAACAGTCAAATCAAAATATGACGGCACCCCCTGACTTAATCCTCATGGCGGGCAAGAAAAAACTCCCCAAAAACCCAAAAGGGAAATGGGAAAATGGGAGAAATCTTGAGGAGGATCACAGAGAGAGGAGACCCTTCCTTGGCCAGACAGGTGTGCAATAGGTGCCAACCACGTGGGCAGTTACAATTGAAAGTAAATTGGGGCATGAACAAAGGTGATGGTGATGCAGTCAGGAGGCTGACGGGGGATGAAAGATAACACCAGGATGGATCAGTCCACAGGGCGGGAGGAGTCAGGATCACTGGTGTCTCAGGAGTAGCATGTGTGGCTCGACAGAGAGAGAGAGAGAGAGAGAGAGAGACATTGTTAGATGGTCATTTCCACATAATGGTTAAGGCAAAATGTACATTGTGTGCTGAGTGCAGACAGGGACTCCGGCAAGACTAACTAGTACAGCATAGTTAAAAGGGAGAGCTAGAAGGTAATACGGACACGATGGCACTCTGGGACACAAGGCGGCCACCCACTCCACAGTCAACAAACCTGAGTGAACACGTTAGAGTGGGGGGGCGACAGCATCCAAACATCCCAGTTCACCAAACAATCTATGCCCGAGAACCCTCCAGATCTGCTCCTTTGCCTAGTAAAGAGCTATTAGCAAAAGGCTTGGCTAAACAGATAAGTTTTCAGCCTTGACTTAAACATAGAGACTGTGTCTGAGTCTCGAACATTAATTGGGAGGCTATTCCATAACTGTGGGGCTCTGTAAGAGAAGGTTCTGCCCCCTGCTGTAGCCATCATAACTCGAGGTACCAACAAATAGCCTGCACCTTTTGATCTAAGTAGGCGTGGTGGATCATAAAAGACCAGGAGTTCGCGCTGGTACTGTGGCACAAGACCATTTAGTGCTCTATAGGTTAATAGTAAGATTTTATAATCAATACGAGATTTGACTGGGAGCCACTGCAGTGTGGATAAGATAGGGGTGATGTGATCATATCTTTTGGTTCTAGTAAGAACTCTGGCTGCTGCATTCTGAACTAACTGTAGCTTATTTATACACCTATTAGAACATCCAGACAGTAAGGCATTACAGTAGTCTAACCTAGAGGTAATGAAAGCATGAACCAATTTTTCAGCATTTTGAAATGACAATGCATTTCTTATCCTGTTAATATTTCTAAGATGAAAGAAGGCTATCCTGGTAATATTATCTACATGAGCTTCAAATGAAAGACTGGGGTCAATAATTACACCAAGGTCTTTTACTGCCGCACCTGATGAAAGAGAAAGGCCATCCAGAGTAACTATGTGATCCTAGTGGAAGTACTTCTGTTTTTTCAGAGTTGAGTGAGAGGAAGTTCGTAAGCATCCAGTGCCCAGAAAAGACAGTGAGTTCACTAGTGGGGAAGAACTACACGGCAGATCAGAGGCCATATTAGCTGCTATCGCAAACTTGAAATCGGATTTTTTCGTCCAAACTGTATGACATTTTGTCAGCAGTAGAGAGTGTGAAAAGAGATGTTAATGAGTGTGTCGAGCAGGTCAACCACACAGAGAACCAGACATCCTCAGTAGAGGATAGCATTGCCTCTCTATAAGCTAAAGTTCAAACCCTCAAAAATAAAAACAAAGACCTCGAGGAAAAGGTGCTGGATTTGGAGACTAGATCAAGACGGTCAAACCTGAGTCTCATTAATCTGCCCGAGGGTGCAGAGGGGGAGGATGCCTGCACGTTCCTGGAAAATTGTTTACCGGAGGCTCTGAATTTGGCACCACCATGAGCTAGTTTGACATTGGAGATGGCACACAGGGTCGATCAGAAGAATACATCTAACACCGCTGTGCCCAGAACTCTTATTATGAAATTCCTAAATTACAGAGATAAAATGTCCGTTAGGAGAGCCACCAGAGTGAAGGGACAGACTCTCTACGAGAACCGTGGGTGAGATTCTATGAAGACCTGGCAACTGGCATACACAGAAAACAGAAAGAATTTGATGCAGTGAGACAACTTCAGTACGGCTTGACCCCTTCCGCTCGGCTGCCGGTGACACACAACGGCCAGTTTCGCATCTTTAACAAGAAGTGAGTAAAACAAACATAGTAGCCTGAAGTGAGTAAAACAAACATAGTTTGCTTGTTATGTGGTAACTTAGCCCAGAGGCTCACAGTCAATATTAATCCTTTTTCATGACCTTATCTATAGATGAGATTCCTGTTTCTGTAGCCGGTGTATTTTGTTTCTCTCTTATGGGAACCCGTTAAATGTTATCTGGTGTGTTTGGGGGACTAACGATTAGTTTTCTTCTTGGAACTGCATAGGACTACAAAAACTGAAAAAGGTCAAACACAATGAAATATTTGTGCTCTGACTCTCTCTGCCTTAACTTAAAAGGTGACGCCATCACAAAACCAACACAAAAACAAGGACATTACAGACCTATATAGATTGTGTACAATATGCACACCTAAGTATACATTATATACACAATATACAGTACATGATGACATTACATATTATAGAACAACATATGTGCATATGGTTGTGTCAGCTGTTCAGTAACCTGACTGCCTGTGGGAAGACAGTGTTACTGAGGTGAGTGGTGTGCGATCTGATGCTCCAGTAATCTATGCATTTGGACGCGTCTTCCTTCAGGAAACTCATCTGTTGTGTGGCCAGGAGGTGAAAATTAGGAGGAGGTGGCAGGGCAATATGTACTCAGCAGCCTTTACCTCTCAGGCAAGAGGTGTTCTCACTATAATCCATAAATCAGCACCATTTCATGTGACAAGGGTGAGTAAAGACAAGGCAGGAAGGTCCATAATTTTACAGGGCACACTTACTACTGAAATAATGAATCTGATAAATATCTATGCTCCAAACAATGATGACCCAAAGGTTTTTTTTATAATCTCTTTCTTACAATCTTATCTCTATCTGGTGGCTTCATTATAGCAGGGGAACTTAACTGTACATTGAATCCAGAACTAGATAGAGGTTCGGGCATCGATAACTCTCGTTTTAGAAGCAGACAAACCATCTATTACTTTATGGAGGAAGTTAATCCTAGAGACATATGGAGGGATGTGAATCCCAATGGCTTCAAATGCTCTTGCCACTCAACTACGTCTAAATCATACTCTTGCATTGATTATTTTTTTAATTTTTGCCAATTTGGGATATAAAGTGAAAGATTGTCACTATGATAGTATTATCGATCAGGCTGTCCAAAGTTACATCAAAAACTTCTGCTGCTAAGAACACAGTATAATGAACTTTCTGTCTCTAAAGCAGACTCAAACCTCATGCATTTTAAGCGGCCATTTTATGATTTGGGGAAAAGCCCTACTGTCACTGGACGCTGAAAAGGCCATTGACAGAGTTGAGAGGCCTTATTTATATGACATATTAAAACGCTTTGGTTGTGGGGATAATATCTGTAGCTGGGTTAAACTTTAACACAATGACCCATATGCAGAAATATTAACAAGTATACATCCAAACCATTCAAAATCTAGCACGGCTCTCGGCAGGGATGCCCTCTATTCCCTATTTAATTTCTACTAGCAATTGAACCATTTGCCATTGCTGTACGATCTCATAACTGGTAATGTCCACAGGCCAACAAGAACACAGATGTTATTCTCTTTCTGGAAAAATTGGAAAAAGTCTATTCCAGCTTTGCTTAATCTGTTAAATTCATTTGGAAGCATATCAGGATACAAAGTAAACAAAGACAAATCTTCCTTGATGTTACTTAAGTCAGAGGAAAGAAACAACACCGGAAACTCTCCCCAGTTCAAGATAGTAGATTGTTTTACATACCTGGGTATAAAGATAGTGTCATTTATTAAGGACATTGTTGAGGTTAATTACACACCTGTGGTAGACTCAATCATCTCTTCCACAGACACATGGTATTCCCTACCTCTATCGCTTATAGGAAGAATTAATGTTCTTAAGTCCAACATACTGCCCAGACTGTATCTCTTTCAGAGTATCCCGTTGCTGTCAAGCTGGTGGAGTGGTGCAGGACCCAACACACACACTGGATAAACTTAACAAGGGGGGAACGAGGTTAATAAATGCAACAAACAGGATCAGGTGAGGGGTGGAATCACACATGGAAGAGGAGCACAAGACATTTCAAACTAAAAGTCCAAAAGGAGTTGCAGGCTGTGACAGAGCTCCCCCCTTAAGGGACGGCTCCTAGACGTCCCCCAGAACAAAAAAAAAAAAAGTCCAGAACAGACCGGGTGGGTGGGGGGGGCGCACAGAGGAATGACCGAAGGTGCTGCTGCAAACGGGTCCCCTCTGCTGCCGAGCAAGTGGGGGGTTGGCTGGAACAGACACTGGAGCGGACTTTCCAAACGGGCACAGGAACGGGAACGGAGCAGACTCTCCAAACAGCCTCGACGTCGGCTAGGAAGCTGAGCTGGGTCGGGGAAATGGCCTCGGGAACAGGACAGGACAGAGCGTCAGCTAGGGAGCTGAGCAGGGCCGGGAAAGCGGCCTCGGGAACAGTACAGGACAGAGCGTCAGCTAGGGAGCTGAGCAGGGCCAGGAAAGCGGCCTCGGGAACAGGACAGGGCATCAGCTAGGGAGCTGGGCAGCGCAACCTTCATGGCGCCACTGTCTGAAGAGGGTGCTACTTTAGGATTAGGATTCTTTTTTCCACTGTGTTTGGAAATGCGATAAAGTTAAACAAGCTCTGGAGAGTATACTGGGCATACACTTATCACTTTCATTTTGAGTTTAAAGAATTATGTTGTAGTTGATTTTGGCAACTCTTCAAGAGGACTGGAGAGGAGCGGAGAGGACCTCTTCGCAAACATGAAGCCTACTCAGGGTTAGAGAAGTATCAAGCAGTTACATGGCTACCTTGCCTGCAAAGTTAATCACAAGGAAATTCTGAAGTCCTTCCCAGCGGTGTGCAAGTTGTCTCTTAGGGTGAATACTGCTTTACCTGCTTCAGCTGCTTGTGAAAGGCTTTTCAGCACAGCGGGACTTGTTTTCAGTCCCAGGAGAACAAGAATGGACTCCAACAGCTTTGAGAACCAGCTCCTTCTCACGCTGAAAAGATTCTGCAGCTTTGCTTAGATCAAGAGTTCCATACTCTGTTAGTAGTTTTGTTGTGGGGAATTCGCTCCAAGAATCATCTAAAACTCAATTATCATCACCTGCACATTTTTTAGGGGGGTGCCAATATCAATAACTAATGGCTTAGGATGGCAGGATCTATCTGATATTTTGGGCCAATGTTCATTTGTCATATTTGGCTGTTGCCACCTATGTATTCAGGATTGGGACTCTTTTACAGATGGTGCCATTGAGGACTTTGGTTAGTCGCAGGGCAAACACACTCACACCAAGGGGCAATTTTAGTGTCTCCAGTTCAACTAACCTGCATGTCTTTGGACTGTGGGAGGAAACCCATGCAGACACGGGGAGAACATGCAAACTCCACGCAGAACGGACCCTGGCCGCCTAGCCAAGAATTGGACCTTCTTGCTGTGAGGCGACAGCGCTACCCACTGCACCACCATGCTGCCCCAGTTTTTTGTGTCTCCTTTGTGCTATTTGCCTGTTTTAGAGTCTACAAACTATTTCTGTTTGGTTTTTTTTTTCTTTGGATTTGCCCTGTGCCCTCCTCTCCTTTTGGGTTCTCAGTCTCTGTGGATAGTTCAATCAGTGGAGCTTCATGTCTTAGATTCAGGCACCAGGGTTCAAAGCCCAGTTTGGTCTTGACATTCATAAAGGGAATCATAATGAATTTGTTTGCAAACCCAGATCTAATGCTGTTTTGCTGAGTAAATAATTATTCTTTTCCACACTTAAAATTAGAAAAAATCTGTTTACGTAATGTGGAAAAAACCTAAAGTGAAAAAAGCTGTTTAAACTAAGAAGCTAGATAAAGTGTTCAGACATCACATAACAAAAAGGTAATTTGACAGTGTATATATAAGTTGAAGTAGTCATTTGACAGTGTATATATAAGTTAAAGTAGCCTAAAATAAACTTTCCACGTGTAGCGTAAACACACGAGGGTGCATTTGAACAAATATTGGCAAAACTGATATGAGGAGGCTGATACTGATATAGACCGATGAGTGTTGAAAGGGGCTGGTAGTGACCGATATATCGGTCAACCTCTAATTCACACACATAGATACACCTGTGCGTGCATATGCACACAGACACACCTGTGCGTGCACACATCCCCATACCCATTTGCACACATTTTCACACACACACACACACACACACACACACAAATGTGTCACCTCAGCAGCAGGATGTTAAAGTGCTTTTTCTGTGTATCATCCCAATGTATAGTGAATTTCTTTCCTGTGCCAGGGAAAAATGCAGCAGCCAGAGTTCTTACTAGAACCAAAAGATATGACCACATCACTCCTATCATATCCACACTGCACTGCATCAAATCTTGCATTGATTATAAAATCTTACTATTGACCTATAGAGCACTAAACAGTCTTGCGCCACAGTACCTGCGCGAACTCCTGGTCTTTTATAATCCACCACGCCTACTTAGATCAATAGGTGCAGGCCATTTGTTGGTACCTCGAGTTGTGATGGCTACAGCAGGGGGCAGAACCTTCTCTTACAGAGCCCCACAGTTATGGAACTGCCTCTCAATTAGTGTTCAAGACTCAGACACAGTCTCTATTAAGTCAAGGCTGAAAACTTATCTGTTTAGCCAAGCCTTTTGCTAACAGCTCTTTACTAAATAAAGGAGCAGATTTGGAGGGTTCTCG
This sequence comes from Chanos chanos, assembly GCF_902362185.1. Lineage (NCBI taxonomy): Eukaryota > Metazoa > Chordata > Actinopteri > Gonorynchiformes > Chanidae > Chanos > Chanos chanos. The sequence goes on along the minus strand of NC_044501.1, from coordinate 97,922 downwards.
GGCATAGAGTGTTTGGTGAACTGGGATGTTTGGATGCTGTTGCCCCCCCCCACTCTAACATGTTCACTCAGGTTTGTTTTGACGGCGGAGTGGGTGGCTGCCTTGTGTCCCAGAGTGACCTCATGTCCGTATTACCTTCTAGCTCTCCCTTTTAGCTATGCTGTAATAGTTGGTCTTGCTGGAGTCCCTGCCTGCACTCAGCACACGATGTACATTGTCCCTTAACCATTATGTGGAAATGAACATATCTCTCTCTCTCTCTGTCGAGCCACACATGCTACTCCTGAGATACCAGTGATCCTGACTCCCCCTGCCCTCTGGACTGATCCATCCTGGTGTTATCATCTTTCATCCCCCTGTCAGCATCGCCATCCCCTTTGTTTGTGCTCTGTATTTACTTACTGTATTTGCCGCTGGGTCGGCACCTATTGCACACCTGGCTGGCCAAGAAGGGGTCTCCTCTCTCTGTGATCCTTCTCAAGATTTCTCCCATTTCCCTTTTGGGATTTTGGGGAGTTTTTTCTTGCCCGCCATGAGAATTAAGTCAGGGGGTGCCGTCTTGTTTTGATTTGATTGTTGTGGCATGTAAAGCCCTTTGAGACTGTAAACAGTGATATTGGGCTCTCAATAAACTTGAAACTTGAAAAAATATTGGATGGCTTGTTACTTAGCACAGAGGGATAAATTTGTATATTTAATTTATATATATATATATATATATATATATATATATATATTGATGCACAGCCGAGTGTATTCGTGTTTGGTCTTGTTTTATTGATCCTGGTGAAATGATAATGAATCCGGTAATTAAAACATTCCTACCGTACAAGATGGAGGTGCATGTGTTGTTTGAGGCTTTTCATTGTTTGTAAAATTCCAAACTGCTTGCTGCGGGCAAAAACCGTATGGCTGCATTCCTCTAGGGACACGGGTTTCATTCAGAATTAAAGCTTGACAGAGCAGGTGCTGCAGTCACCTGTCTGATCAAATGGGTGTGTCTTTGTGCACCTCCATATTGGTCAGGTAAATGAAATACTACAAAATCAAAATAAATGTCTTTAACAATGCCCCATACAATCATAAATGCAAAACAAATGAAACATCCAAATTCTCACCATGAATAACAACACATTTTGGCTCCAACAATATATATATATCTATATATATATAAATAAAAACTTATGACTGGAATTTGTATATTTCTGTAAAGCTGTTTTGTGACAATGTCCACTGTTAAAAGCTCTATACAAATAAAATAAATTGAAAAAAAAAAAAAACAGAGCAACTGTCCCTGTGAGAAGCGGAGTCATACTATTGTAGAATTTGACAGTGCTTTCGTTTTGTTGTTGTTGTTTTTATCATACAGTATTTGCACAGTAATTTTCACTTTCACACATTCACACCATACGCACCACACACACTTTAAGCCAACAATCATTATCAAGTTTAAACTTGTAACTGTGTCAAGTTTTAAAATAAATCTAAAATAAAGTTTGCCTGTTCTCAAATCCTGTTATTTCTCATCTGCAGCCACTCAGATCTCCCTAATGGAAACTGTTCACCTGCATGTTGACTGCTCCTGTTAATGTTAATTGACATCAGTGTCAGACTAACTTAATGAGTTTATATTAACAGATCTGTGTGCCCAGAGTGACATTAGAGCCTTCTCACCTAAAACATGTAGATTAAGCAAGAAGAGGGAATCTGTTTAATTACAAAAATAATAATATAACCTTAGAGCCATAGTAAAGCACAGCACGTTCACTTTTGATACTGAAGTGCGTTTGAAGGTGAGTTCTTTTGTACTTTAACTCAAGTGGAAATTTTAAAATGGAGGACTTCTACTGGAGTAATATTTTAATGAGAGTATCTCTACTTTCACTCAAGTACAGGATTGTAGACTTTGTCCACCACTGCCTTTTGTTCACTGCTAAGTTATCAGGGAGTCACAAAGTTTCTCCCAAATGGTGGGTGCCAGCATTCTGGGTGAGGCAGTGCCTTTATGTGCTACAGTGTGCTAACTTCAATTTTGTTTAATAAACAGTTTGACCCTGAAATTTCAGGTTACAAAGGGCCAGAATTTCAATGTGACTGACTGTTATAGACAGGACGGGAGCTGAGGCCTGCTTCTGATGTGATCCCCTCCCATCCAATGCCAATTTGTCTTTGTATTAAATGCGGACTAAACTAAACTGTTTATTAACTCTCAAGAACTATGGCAAAATCTTCCCAGTGCCGTAACTTGTGCAGCAAAAAAAAAAAAAAAAACCCTTTGCACCACAAAAATTGGAATAGTCATATTGAACGAGTATGAACCATAAAAATTAAACTAGTTACAAGTATTGGGATATTTAGAATAATTGTCATCCATCAAGTAAATCTCACGTTGATAATTTAGTCCTCAAGCTTAAGCAAGTATGGTAGAAATACTTGGTATCAGCAGCTTTACACGAATGCATCTACTCAGTGTTTACCGGCGATCGCTGCTCTGTCTCTGTGCTTCACCCTTTTATACTGTTGTAGACCGTTCACACAGTATTTGTACATTGCGCACAAAAGCTGAGTTGCTCTCTCTGTATGTGTGTAGGCACACCTGCTGGGATACCTTCCCTTACTAATCTGTCCTCGGCTACTTCCATCTTGCTTTTGTACCACTCTGTTCAAAAATACTGGTCATTATGGTGTTCACAGGATACCTTGCTGATGTTTGTCCCCCAGGTGACTCAACAGGGATTAGCCCTAACTCCCGTACTCCTCTGGCTGGCCTAGGGTGGTTAGATTAAATAACAGATTCACAGAAAAGTAATGTAAAGCAAGAATGATCTACGACAGCTGGTACAAATGCTAGAAGTTTTTAATAATCTAATCAGAGAGTTAGATTTGTTGACAAATTACTGCATAAACAGCAGCAGAAAACGAAAATCTATGAAATTCCTTCAAGTACTAAAACGAATAATTTGTTAGAGAACACTCAAGGCTGGCAGAGCTGAGCAGAAGCATGCAAGTTATCACAGCTGGGTGGAGTCACAGTAGTCCTTAGTAAAGCAAGCAGAACAGGATGAACTGTATCACAGCTGGCAGGGATTACAGGTGTTCTCAACAGGGTCTACAGAACAGGATGAACTGTATCACAGCTGGCAGGGATTACAGGTGTGCTCAACAGGGTCTACAGAACAGGATGAACTGTATCACAGCTGGCAGGGATTACAGGTGTGCTCAACAGGGTCTACAGAACAGGATGAACTGTATCACAGCTGGCAGGGATTACAGGTGTGCTCAACAGGGTCTACAGAACAGGATGAACTGTATCACAGCTGGCAGGGATTACAGGTGTGCTCAACAGGGTCTACAGAACAGGATGAACTGTATCACAGCTGGCAGGGATTACAGGTGTGCTCAACAGGGTCTACAGAACAGGATGAACTGGATTGGCTGGGCCTTTAGGTACATGGCCCTCTGCATTATATTAATATTAAATCATTACAAAAAATATATTTAAATCTGAAAAAAATCTCGTAGTTAACTTATTAAGGACTTAAATGTATCTGCATAATGATCTCATAGTTTTAGGTTCATGATTTTATTTTGTTTATGTATGACTCCTGTTTTACATGTCTGGAGGGCTGTACTATGAAGCAAGGTAACTGGCTTATCCAGGTAACTTCAGGAGTAACTTTGTGACGTCGGGTGTAACTTCCTGATTAACACGTACTACAAAAGGTGGATAAGTTTCACTCAAGGTATGCTAACATGGGAATTTACACTGCATCTCCAAACTGCTCTGAGCAGGTTAAGCCCGTGGTTAACTCGATGCTGGGGAGACCCAGTCAACATTGGCGCACGGATTGTGAGAGGCTCACTCCGCAGGGTGAGGGTGTTTAGAGACCCTCAGACTCCTCTACCAATGAAAGTACTGTATGTTGTGCAGTTTGCAAGGTGGTACTTGCTCTGACTTTACTGCTGGATGCATTTGGTTGTGTTCCCTGGCTATTTAAGCATTTATGAGATCAAAGAGGCTTTTTGTGCAATCTTGCAGGTAAAAATACTTGGTCTATTCTTAATATGCAAGGGCTACGCCTATATACGGAACACATTTTTTTCCAACAGGAATCCTGAGGGTGATTGGTGCGATTGACTACGCATATCCACATGAGAGCACCCCTTGGAGAACATGAAGGGGATTATGTGAATAGCATCAGCATCAGTGTTTAGCTATTTGATTATTGCTTATTTGATCTGACATGTAGGCTAGCCTACATTATTTTGTCCTAAAACTTCTTCTTATATTCAAGACAATTAAAGACACATTAGGTAGTGACTTTCTTACAATGACAGTAAGTTAAAATGGCCTGAAATCCTTTGTCAGATGACACATGATCACCATTTAATGGTCACCAGTCTGGAGGCTAGGTGAACTGGGTCAGTGCATGATTCATGCATTTTTCGGGAATCCACTCTTGGTCAGAGATTTGATTAAGGGTTAGGGTAAGACAACCACCACCCTATATTTCACACTTCATCACTGTGTGAAAAGAGGTGAATCCAGACTGGAATACTACTGTATATTCCCGGATACTCCACAGATAATTGGCTGTATCCAGCAGTTTGCAGCTCTGTTACGTGGCATGGAATACTCCTGAATATGTACCGTGTTTGGGGGTCTGCCTAGAGCCCTTAGTTGCCATGGTGAATAATCCCTTGGGGGTGCTTGCAAGGGAACATTTGCACTTCATACCTTGGGCCACCAGGTATCCTGCAATTGGTCAAAAGTCTTTCTTTGGATTGGTGGAGCAATGTCTTGCCCCTCCTCTAAAACCCTTCCCCATTGGTCCATTGTGGGTCCCCAGACATGAATTCATATGGTTTATATTATTAATATTATGATTATTATTGGTGGCGGTGCTGTTTTATGTTCATAGGTAGATTGTATAGATAGTCTGGCAAACAAAAATGAATTACAATGAATTACACAATAAAGCAAATACAGTATAATATAGATTATAAGGCATATAAATTGACAATTATATAAATAACAGCAGGTTTAGCGGAAGTTTACTTTGCCCGGATATTTCCGAATACACCACTTTTCATGCAGTGTATATATATATATATATACACATCTCAATGTACAATATATAACAGAATATACTGTAATATCATAGTTTATAATACAAATGCTTTTTGGGAGCATAAATGAAACTCTAAATGTTGAGCATTCCCAAGAACAACCCAGCTTCCGTGGTCTCTATTCTGTAGCCCCCCACACAGTGCAGACAACTCTGTGCTAGGCGGGAGGACCCACGCTGACCTTCCATCCAAGATGGCGGCGTCCTCTTCAGAAATTATATCTACTGATGCGGTCCTCCATATGGCAGCCTCTTCCTCAGTTTAAAGAACACTAGCTCTGGCCTTGTGCAGATGCAAAACACAGTGAAAACAGAAATTAGATCACTGAAAATAGCAAATGGAGAAAAAGTCTAAGAACCATTAGAGAAATGATGTTTTGACTTACTCTTCTCCTCCTTTGCCTCGTTCGAGTGGCGATCCTGCCCCCCTCTTTGTTCTCTGGATTCACCCGGTAACTCTTTCGAATAGTCTCAATAGGTCTTGCAGGATGCTAGAGAGAGAAAAAAAAGCGGAGAAGAAAGGAAGATTGATTAAAAGTTTGTTTAGAATTCCAAGCACTGCTATGAAACAATCGCGACGATAAGTCTACCGACAAAACACGTTGTCTTACCTTGTCCGTGGATCACATCTGTGCGTGTTGTTTTCAGCATTATGCATTCTCCGCACAGCTTCCTGTAGAAGCAAAATTAATACAAGAGTTCAATTCAACCACATTAAGGGATAAAGCAGATACAGAAATGTGAACGTATAAGAATGCGCGGCAGTCAAAGACGAAAGCCAGAGGGTTACAGAAATAAACTTACCGAAACAGAGTGATTCCCCGCTCGTCTTCTTTTTTTGGGCAGACTCCTCTTGCGCCTCTTTGTTGGGACTCCATCCTGTCCAACCGCCGAATAACATTCTCCATGAACGTTTACTGCTGTCAGACATCTTCTTAAAAATGCATTTAACGGGGACACCAGTTGTTTGTTTTCGTTCGGACTCGGCGTTGGAAAAATTGGATATTCCCGGCGCACGAGTAGCCTCTCCACTCGGCTGTCCGTTCGAAAACTCAAGTGTTCTTTTGCAAGCCATCTTCAAAATGCACACTATCGACAGAATACGGAATACAACTTGTGTAATCCTGTGACTTGCTTTTCCTACGTACAGGTAACCCCTTCCCCAAAGCAAATTTCGCGCTGCAGTTGCACACAATGCTATTGGTTACTGTCACTCTACACCATGCACGCACAGAAAACTGATTTAACAGGACTCAACCTTAGATGAAAACGGGGTGCGTCCTCGTACTGAGGAGAAAATTCCAAACAAACAAGCGAGGAACAACAACAAGAACTCCTATGCCCTGTAAACTTTTTTTTATGAAAAAAAACTCCTGCATCCTTCGTCCCGCATCCTTCATACTGAGATAATGTCCCGCATTTTCGCTGGTCTTTTGGTTTTTAATTGTCAGAAATAAAAAATACATTGATCCATTATTTTACCCGCCCGCACATGAGCCGCTTATGCCGTTGCGGCATAGTCTCTAATCTATTTAATAGCGCTATGTCAAAAGCAGTAAAAATGCAACATAGCCGAGTTTTTTTTTAAATAGCCTTGCTTTCACCAAATGGCTGAGAGGAGAGCATTGAGAGCATTAAAACTTTACAGATATTAAGGTAAACGCTGTCAGCCGACATCATGGTCAAAAAGAAGGGGAAAAGTTATTTTATCCTTTCTGACCATGCTACTCATCCAATTGAGATTTTAGCTTGATATAAAGATTTGCATTGAAATTGTTTTATTTCATGTAATATTTTATTCTGAGCCTTATTTTTCTTATAGTTGGATTTGGTCAGGGGTTTAACTTGAAAGACTTGAGCTGTATGATGCCTGCTGCTTTGCTTAAGTACAGTTGCCTTTGATGGGCCTGTAATGGCCAATGCATGTTGGATGTCTATCAATACAAGTGTATACAAGTGTTTCTTATTCAGTTAGACTGACATAATATCTAAGTTTTACATCTCTCAGCATTAGTAACATGTCCCATATTGTCCCACACAAACTTACTACTTGTCCCCCATTTGGTCTGTTTGCATCTGGTCACCGTGTACCTTTGACCCCAAGTAAAGGACAGTTGCATAACCATCAAATATGTAATTAATGAACCTCTCATTTAGACTTTTTTTAAATTATGTTTTCAGTGTGTTTTTGTATGCTCCATTTGAAGTGTCCATTGTAATTTAGCTGCATGACAGTGCAATGACATTAAAGGCTACATGGGCCTACCACTGCTGTATTATACACCATGCAACACCTAACAAGTTTGTGTGGTTATCAAAGTATAGCTTAAATATTACATATAGGCTAACTGATAGAAAGTTACAGCGAGGAAGGGGGGCAGGCTTCTATACCCAGTGCCCCCTAGACCACTGACTGTTATTAGCATTTGAAAGGCCAAGCCATCAGCTAACAACTGTGGTCATGCGGATGCCCGAAAACTGCCATCTAACAGCTGTATTTGGACATTTGCGGGAGTTTTCAGGTCCGCACGGCAAAGTTCCGTGGGCATCCGAATACCTCCGGAAAACAGCAGGTTTAGCGGAAGTTTACTTTGTCCGGATATTTCCGAATACACCACTTTTCACGCAGTGCATGGTATTGTGACAACTGCTTTCTATTGTTCAAAGGGCGTTTTGATGACCCCCTATCCTGACCCACAAACAAGGGAACAAATAAAATATAGCAAGGCTTACAGTAACACAAGGGTCAGGATAGAGAACATGTGGGGTCATTAAAGCCCCCTTTGCTTGCATGCACGGCCTGTGGGTGTGTCTGGAGCAGGCGTGTGAAGTGGTGGGAGCTTGTGTGGTTCTCCATAACATAGCCACTATTAGAAAGGAAAGAGCACCATGTCAGCTGCCGATGCCACCAGATGTAGTGGACCCAGCTACAATGGGTCACCCAACAGCTACAATGGGTCACCCGACAGCTACAATGGGTCACCCGACAGGGAGAGGATGTCACAGAAGCCATCACAAGTCAATTTTTTCCACCAATAAGAAAAGACATGTGAAATTATTCTTTTTTGTTTTATGTATTTATTTATTTGCATTCTCCCTTTCCTAAAAATGAAAACAAAAAAAGTTACAATGGTAGAGACCTATAGGTCAAAGGATGGTCAGATATACAGCAATACCATTTTGTCATGTTCCACTTTTTCCATTTCTAGTTTCAGTTTTCTTATTTGTAGCATTTTTGCTATGGTAACACACAGTAAAGATGGCTGTCTTTCTCTGAGTTCTTCCTGAAATTTAACCTTTTTGTTAATTTATTCACACTAGTTTATACAACAACACTATATTTTTGAAAGTCATTATCACCTATGATAACATTTTTTTTTCTCAAGCATACACCTATAGAGTGACCGCACATTGTCAGATCCAGCCTACACAGCAAAACACACTGAGAGAATGAACATTGAATGCGCAATGTGTCATCATTAGTGTTACATATTGGCAGTATGACAATAATCAGTAATCTTCTGAATAGCAAAGGGAAGGCTGCCCTTTGGGTTCTCTGACAGGAAGTAGCCATGGGTGGAGAGTTTGGGTTCTCTGAGAGGCCTGAGAGGAGGCAGCCATGGGTGGAGAGAGTCTGGGTTCTCTGAGAGCCCTGAGAGGAGGTAGCCATGGGTGAGGAGGGTTTGGGTTCTCTGAGAGGAGGTAGCCATGGGTGAGGAGAGTATGGGTTCTCTGAGAGGCCTGAGATGAGGTAGCCATGGGTGGAGAGAGTTTGGGCTCTCTGAGAGGCCTGAGATGAGGTAGCCATGGGTGGAGAGAGTTTGGGTTCTCTGAGAGGAGGTAGCCATGGGTGGAGAGAGTTTGGGTTCTCTGAGAGGAGGTAGCCATGGGTGGAGAGAGTATGGGTTCTCTGAGAGGAGGTAGCCATGAGTGAGGACAGTATGGGTTCTCTGAGAGGAGGTAGCCATGGGTGGGGAGAGTTTGGGTTCTCTGAGAGGCCTGAGAGGAGGTAGCCATGGGTGGGGACAGTTTGGGTTCTCTGAGAGGCCTGAGAGGAGGTAGCCATGGGTGGGGAGAGTTTGGGTTCTCTGAGAGGAGGTAGCCATGGGTGGGGAGAGTTTGGGTTCTCTGAGAGGCCTGAGAGGAGGTAGCCATGGGTGGAGAGAGTTTGGGTTCTCTGAGAGGAGGTAGCCATGAGTGGTTCATTTAGCTCCTCCTGAAAGACAATAATGCGATTGCCATCTGACCAACGCTTTGTTCTGTTGAGGGTTCATTCTTATTCAATAGATGTTTGAGTGGAAATATCAGCTCATGATGATTTTCCATACATAGCCTAGTATTAGCCTATGTTAGTCACCGTTAAATAGACATAAAAGTACAAGTGATGAAATGGGTCAGCCTGGATGTGTGTGTGTCAGACATGGCTGATATTGTCTGCACACCTAAGTCCTCCTGCTGTTCTGGTCGTAGGTTTAAAGTCTGTTGTTCTTCAGTTGAGAGAATTTAGTTAGTTTCTGCTGTTCTGTCTTTAGGTTTAAAGTCTGTAAGTCTTCAGTGGAGGGAATACAGCAAGTTTCTGCTATTCTGGTCATAGGTTTATTGGACTGTGCTATGACCTCGCTCTTTAATGCCTTGCAGTCAGTACATGACTGTCACATTCCATCTTTCATTATTAATTTCCTTCACTGTTCTCTCGCTCTGTATCGGTTTTTGATTTCCACAGTGATCTGACAGTTAGCCTCCCGTTGTGCCTACCTCTGGTGTCAGTGTGACAGGAATAAATTACGCTATGCAATAACAATTTAAGCAACAAATATAATTAAGATTTGTGTAATATGGCACCATGGAACTATTTTGTGCATGCACACACCATAATTCATCTGTAAATTAAAGGTTATCAATGATTCCTGTCTACAGTATTTGTGTAGTACTATTGATGTGAGTTTTTGACAAAGTAGACATGATATTTGTTACAACATTGTCTGGTTCCACAAAGGCAGTAGTCTTTATTTTCTTTGGTTATTATCTTAGTTTTGAATCAGAAAGAAAATGCTGACTGAAGTAATTACCAATCCTGGACTCTGGGTTTTCTGTCCATGGGTTTCTGACGTACTCTTTTGTGAAGCTCCCTGGCTGTTTTTGTGGAGATGCAGAGAGACACAAATGCATTCTGTGTGTCTTTTTCTCTTCAGTGTCCCTAGGGCATCCCTCCCCAAGACAGTCAGAGAGAGAAAAGGTTTGTTTTACTTCCACACTCACAGATTCAAGATAGGTAAGAACAACACTCATGTTGTCTGTGTCATTGTTTTGTCATTTTGAAAATTGCATATTGCACTATAGTTATGGATTATGTTGCATGTGATTAATACAGACAACGCATTATACGAACATTTCTGTTTATTGCTCATGTCTATCAGCTCTATAAGATAACAGGAACACATAATTATGAATTTCATAATTCATGAACTGACATGTCCATATCTCAACCCTCATGCTCAATTTACCATCTTAATTTCCAAGTGGAATCTCAACATGTTCAATTTTTAAAAAATGTATTTGATTTTACTTGACAGTTCATAAAATTTATCATTATGTAAAATTATCAAATATAAAATGATTCATGATAGTCTAATACAGTTGTATTATGTCTGATCTAGTAAAACTTTTTAATCTAACTTTATTTCAGATTTCGTTATAGAAGTCCACCCACATCCTTTGTCTCTTTGGTCTGCCTAATGAAGCCAATTTTGGAACACAGCATAACATTGTAAGGTAATTTTTTTGTTTGTTTGTTTTTTTAGTTCTGTCTAAGCTCTGCTCAAAGTGTTTTCAGTAATGAGTGGACCACATGACAGTGGTGGTGGTACAGTGATGACCTAATGAGAATTGGATTAGATCAGAATAACGAGACTAACAGAGCCAGACCTCCCTGGACTGCAGTGACAAGGACCTCTGCCAGCTTTCTTAAGATGTGATTTCTGAAACATTCAAAAAAACTTTGGGACCCGCTAAGTAAATTTTGAATGTTCACAAACATATGCTCTGCACCTCTGGAATGGTGAGATACTCAGTGTTTTATAACAACAGCTATTTCATCTTATTCATTTATTCTTTATTTATTTATATTTCTTAACACATCTATGGTGTGATTCTTTTGGTCATACAAAACCAGAAGAAACATTTGAGTTTCTGATGATCAGACACACCCAAAACACCACCAAACTGCAATGCTAAAATTATGCATACAGACTGCAGTTCAGAAAAAGTTGAGAAACTAGTCCCCTGGTATGAGAAGCTGCGGGGTGTCTATAAGAGCAAGGATATGTCTTAAAAGAAGGTATTTAACTATGCAGTGCACTAACTGAGATATAACACTACAGATAACGCTTGGTGCTATGACACTGATTGGTGATGAGGAGTGGAATTTCATTTCCCTAACAGAGCAATGTGACTGCATTTCATAGAAGACAAACATGCAAATATACTGTTTTTGTTCTTCACTGTTACTGTTGTTTGATTTTGAATCAATACATATTGTGTAACAGTAGGCTGATCAACAAATCTAGTGCTGAGTAGTAATGTAAACCTCACTGTTCCTAGCGTTTTCTGGACAATGAACTGACGTGAGCTGTGACCTGACCATGGGACAACACATCAGGGTCGTGGTGCTCTCTGCCATCTTGCTTGGTGAGAATATTTTAACGTCACCAGACAGCTGTATAAATGACTTTTCCTTTCAGTGTAAATGTGTAATGTATTTTTTAACATAGTGCCTCATACTGGGATGAGTGGCACAGGTCTCAGTGGGAGAGTAAAAGTCAAAAGAGGAGAAAATGATTTTTCTTTTATGTATAATAGAGAAAAATGTTCGCCTTAAGTTTACATTAGATAGCAAATTAACTGCACTTTATTTACACTGCTACACATGATGTGAAATTCTAAAAAGAGCTGTCCATTATTTCAGAGGATTCTACTGTGTAGAGAACCTTTGTAGCAGATTTGGCATAATTAAATGTTATCAGGCATAATTAAATGTTGTCGTCTAAGAAATTTCAAAGCATCTTATTTGATTTGGTTGTGTTGCTGAAATAAAGAGTACAGTACTTGTGACATAATCTACAAAATGCTAATTTAAAGCTAAATCTTTCATTTATTATAGATGTATAGTGCAGTGATGCTCTTGTTTACTGGCATAGCTACAGCGGCTGTATGCGACATACTACTATATTTAAATGAAATAAGCAGTGTGTTAACACCAAAACACATAAGTCTGATCTATTTATTTATTGATCTATTTATTTATTGATCGATTTATATTATTAACTAATGATGAAGGATGAAGGTAAAGCTTGGAAGTTTAGGTCTAGGCATGGCACATGTGATCTCCTCTACTTTAACTGAAACACTGATGATGCCCTCCAGGCACACGCGCACACACCCCCTAACTTCATAGTACAGCCTCTTACATTGACAATGCTGGCTGACCTTTTAAAGTGGCAGAGCAGGATTAGGCTTAATAGGAATGTGGATGATTCACAATATGAGAATGGTTAGAAGTGGTGACGCATCACTGAACATGCAAAGGAGGAACATTTTATAACGTTATTATTCAACCATTGCTTAACACAGAGTGCTTGGGATTCTTTTAGGGAATGCAATTATAAAATGTACTGAGTATGGCTAGACATGTTAGCCAATGGCGACACAAATCCATCACAGTATAAATGTATTCATAGTTTGGTCGGCATTAAGAAATTTTATACCTTTCAAATTATTCAATTATTCATCACAAGGTACATTATGACAATTAAACTTAAACACAAGCCCTTACACACACACACACACACACACACGTTTCAAGGATAAGCAATTTGTCTTTCTAAAAGTTGTTGAGACATCAGAAAGTAGTTGTATATAACTCAAAGGACTGAAGATAAAGATATTCCCCACCATAGAATTACTTGAATCTAAAATAAACACAAAACTCTTTGAAGAGAATCGAAGAGCATACTTAAGAAAACCTGTAGACTCAAACAAAACACAGTCACTCAGAGCTAGCCAACACCAAGAATGAGCAAAGAACAGTGGGAAAACAAATGGCTTAAATACTCAAACTGAAAGAAGAGACAGGTGGGAATGAACTAATTACCATAGCAATTGTAATGATGAGCTGAGGGGTCCTCCAGCTCCCTCTGTTGGCCAGACTGAGAGGTGACAATACAACGCGTCCTTGCGCAAATGCATACACTTACACTTACACAAGCACATACATTTACACAAACACATACACTTAAAACATAAACTTACACTTAACACAAACTTACACAAGCACATAAACATAGACAAAACACATAAACTTACACAACCACATACACTTACACACACATATACCCTTACACAAACACAAACACTTAACATAAACTTACACAAACACATACATTTACACACACACACACATACACTTACACAAACACATACACAAACAGATACTCTTACACTTACATAAACATGTAAACTTACACAAAAACACACAATAACATAAACAAAAACACATACACTTACACACACACATGCCACTGCCATTCACCATGGCAGTGTCAGTACCATGTCTCCAGCCATTCTAAATTCACCATGGCAGTGTCAGTACCATGTCTCCAGCCATTCTAAATTCACCATGGCAGCATTAAGACCATGTCTCCAGCCATTCTAAATTCACCATGGCAGCATTAAGACCATGTCTCCAGCCATTCTAAATTCACCATGACAACATTAGTACCATGTCTCCAGCCATTCTAAATTCACCATGGCAGTGTCAGTACCATGTCTCCAGCCATTCTAAATTCACCATGGCAGCATTAATACCATGTCTCCAGCCATTCTAAATTCACCATGGCAGTGTCATTATCATGTCTCCAGCCATTCTAAATTCACCATGGCAGCATTAGTACCATGTCTCCAGCCATTCTAAATTCACCATGGCAGCATTAGTACCATGTCTCCAGCCATTCTAAATTCACCATGGCAGTGTCAGTACCATGTCTCCAGCCATTCTAAATTCACCATGGCAGTGTCAGTACCATGTCTGCAGGGATTCTAAATTCACCATGGCAGTGTCAGTACCATGTCTCCAACCATTCTAAATTCACCATGGCAGCATTAATACCATGTCTCCAGCCATTCTAAATTCACCATGGCAGTGTCAGTACCATGTCTCCAGCCATTCTAAATTCACCATGGCAGTGTCAGTACCATGTCTCCAGCCATTCTAAATTCACCATGGCAGCATTAATACCATGTCTCCAGCCATTCTAAATTCACCATGGCAGTGTCATTATCATGTCTCCAGCCATTCTAAATTCACCATGGCAGCATTAGTACCATGTCTCCAGCCATTCTAAATTCACCATGGCAGCATTAGTACCATGTCTCCAGCCATTCTAAATTCACCATGGCAGTGTCAGTACCATGTCTCCAGCCATTCTAAATTCACCATGGCAGTGTCAGTACCATGTCTGCAGGGATTCTAAATTCACCATGGCAGTGTCAGTACCATGTCTCCAACCATTCTAAATTCACCATGGCAGCATTAATACCATGTCTCCAGCCATTCTAAATTCACCATGGCAGTGTCAGTACCATGTCTCCAGCCATTCTAAATTCACCATGGCAGTGTCAGTACCATGTCTCCAGCCATTCTAAATTCACCATGGCAGCGTCAGTACCATGTCTCCAGCCATTCTAAATTCACCATGGCAGTGTCAGTACCATGTCTCCAGCCATTCTAAATTCACCATGGCAGCATTAGTACCATGTCTGCAGGGATTCTAAATTCACCATGGCAGTGTCAGTACCATGTCTCCAACCATTCTAAATTCACCATGGCAGCATTAATACCATGTCTCCAGCCATTCTAAATTCACCATGGCAGTGTCAGTACCATGTCTCCAGCCATTCTAAATTCACCATGGCAGTGTCAGTACCATGTCTCCAGCCATTCTAAATTCACCATGGCAGCATTAATACCATGTCTCCAGCCATTCTAAATTCACCATGGCAGTGTCATTATCATGTCTCCAGCCATTCTAAATTCACCATGGCAGCATTAGTACCATGTCTCCAGCCATTCTAAATTCACCATGGCAGCATTAGTACCATGTCTCCAGCCATTCTAAATTCACCATGGCAGTGTCAGTACCATGTCTCCAGCCATTCTAAATTCACCATGGCAGTGTCAGTACCATGTCTGCAGGGATTCTAAATTCACCATGGCAGTGTCAGTACCATGTCTCCAACCATTCTAAATTCACCATGGCAGCATTAATACCATGTCTCCAGCCATTCTAAATTCACCATGGCAGTGTCAGTACCATGTCTCCAGCCATTCTAAATTCACCATGGCAGTGTCAGTACCATGTCTCCAGCCATTCTAAATTCACCATGGCAGCGTCAGTACCATGTCTCCAGCCATTCTAAATTCACCATGGCAGCATCAGTACCACGTCTCCAGCCATTCTAAATTCACCATGGCAGTGTCAGTACCATGTCTCCAGCCATTCTAAATTCACCATGGCAGCATTAATACCATGTCTCAAGCCATTCTAAATTCACCATGGCAGCGTCAGTACCATGTCTCCAGCCATTCTAAATTCACCATGGCAGCATTAATACCATGTCTCCAGCCATTCTAAATTCACCATGGCAGCGTCAGTACCATGTCTCCAGCCATTCTAAATTCACCATAGCAGTGTCAGTACCATGTCTCCAGCCATTCTAAATTCACCATGGCAGCATTAGTACCATGTCTCCAGCCATTCTAAATTCACCATGGCAGTGTCAGTACCATGTCTCCATGCATCTGTATTCACAGACAACTTCAATGCATGTTAACTACCACAAGACAGATTTGATGTTGACCGTGTATTCTATATGATTTATTTCTTTGCAGAGCAATGCGATTTGCTATGCCAAACACTTTTAACTGACTAAAACTTAACTAAAAATAGAATTGTATCTCGATAACACTGGAGTTTGTAGGGCATTCTTATCTTTAACAACTGTATGTGGGAAATAGTAAATTTAGTACTGGGGTCTATATGCTGGGAATTGTACCTTTGACACTGGAGTCTGTATGTGTAGAATTGTACATGTGTTGTGCACTAATTCTGTGTAACCTCTTACCTTTCACAGGTTACTGGGTGTCTGCAGAGGTAATGTTTATGTTAATATCATTCTGCTTTGAAAACACTCAATTATCCTACTCTTATTTTGCTCTGAAAAGACATGAAGCATATTTATCCACCTTGTGTTAATGTCTCAGTGAAGTATTGTGTTAATGTTTGAATGATGTTGGCTTGTGTAAATATTTGAATGATGTTGTATTGTATTGATTTCTGAATGGTGTTGTATTGTGTCAATGTTTGAATGAAGTTGTACTGTGTTAATTTCTGGGTGTTGTTGTCTTGTGTTAATGTTTGAATGATGTATTGTGTTAATGGCTGAATGTTGTTGTCTTGTGTACATTTCTTGATGAACTGTTGTGTTAATGTCTGAGTGATGTGTTATGTCAATGTCTGAATGTTGTCTTGTGTTAATGTCTGAATGATGCTGTCTTGTGTAATTGACTCATGTTGCTTAATGAGGTAATGTCTTGTTTTACTTTGTGAGTGACGGTTTTCTTGAATTCAGAAACGCAGAGAAATATTTTTACATCATTCTAATTGTTTTAGTTCAAAGAATTCAGGAAGGTTATCTTCATTTCCTCTTTTCTTTTGTTTATTTGGGTAAGTGAAGGAAATAGGTGTGCCACACAGTATTAACAGTTTCATCGTTTCTGTTTCAGTGTGCTGAGAACCATACAAAAGGTGAGACCACACTTCTGGATCACTGGAAGTACTTACAATTACTGTAATTTAATAATGTAAATAATAATTATTAAGTATTTATTATTTATTTATTATTATTTTTTAATATAATTAATAATCTTTATGGTTTTGTTGATGAGGCTTCATCTTCTCTGTTAATGTGAATGTTATGTTATGTTCGCACACTGTATGGTAGACATGTATTATTAAACAGACAGTGCACACTGTATGGTAGACATGTATTATTAAATAGACAGTGCACACTGTATGGTAGACATGTATTATTAAACAGACAGTGTTTGAAACACTGTTGTTATAAACATAATAAAGAATGAGGACAATGTTGAAATGCTTAATGTCAATGACAGTGAATCATACCTTTAATGTTGTGAGGATGAGGATAAGAATGATAATGAAAATGATAAAATTATGACAATGATAAATTAGAGGAGTGGTAATAGGAATGTAATGGCTTCTATGGTCTGGTACAATGCCTTCTGACATCTCATGTGAAGACTCTAGACATATGACATGTCATGATTAAGAGATATACTGGACTGTCAATCAACACTTTTCTCTTGCGTTTCATAGAGTCACAGTGGTCCAATTCAGAAAACAGGTCAGTAGTCTTCTACGCCTCATTCTGTCACTAATGTTGAATATCCAAAAGACCCTTCATTAAATATCTCTCCCTGTGTAATACTGACAATGCAAGTAGACTTCTGTAAGCCTCACTGTGCTACCAATGTTGAATATAATAGTGGATTTTTCTATAAGTCACATTAAAGGTCGGTAATGTTGAATATGCAAGTAGTCTGTTTCTGTTCTGCTTTTTAACACCAGTTAACAAGATTTTCAACCCTTGCCAACAGGACAGCCAATGAAGCCTTCACAGGGCCCTGTGATAAGGCAGTTGTGAATCTTGCAAGCTCAGTGGTAAGAAAGTTACTATAAAAAATTGCAAATGTTTTCTTTAATCTAGCTCGTTTATATTATGGGGAATGTTAAACCACCATCTAATTTTTCCTTCAACATTTCTTGCATTTGTATCTGATCTAATACTGAAATTAGTGGTAAAACTTATGCAATACACAGCTCCTTTTAGCTATATGGTTGGCTGGTACTCTGCCTGTCTTGGAAGTTGCTTTGGATGAAAGCATCTGTTACATGAATAAATGTTAATGTAAATTTAAGGTTGCAATGCAATATTTTACATTACATTACATTAATTTGGCTGATGCTTTTGTCCAAAGCAACTTACAAGTGGGAAAAACAGTTCAAGATCCAGGATAGTGAGAGACCTGAGAGTAGGTGCTAAGTGTGAGTTTCCTTCAAGACAGAGGGAGGAGAGGAGGTATAGAAGAGCGTCTTAGGTGTGAGTAAGGCGTGTTAGGGGGTTAGAGGTGTTAGTTGTTAGGAGAGCAGGAGCTCTGGGAACAGGTGGGTCTTCAAGAGGTTCTTGAAGACGGAGATGGATGCGCCTGCTTGGATGGTAGTGGATAGCTTGTGCCACCATTTGGGAACCACAAACAGTCTGGACTGAGATTGCCTTGTGTGTCGGGATGGCAATGCCTGACGATGCTCCTTGGAGGAATGCAGCGGACGAGAAGGAGCATAAGCCTGTATTAGTGAGTTTAGGTCAATGGGTGCGGACACAAAAGTCACTCTAAGCAAGTGTCAGTGACTTGAATTTAATTCGGGCGGCCGTGGGTAGCCAGTGGAGGTCAATAAGAAGTGGTATGACACGTTACCTCTTGAAAACCAGACGCACCGCCGCATTCTGGACCATCTGTAGGGGTCTCACTGTGTAAGCTGGGAGACCTGCTATAAAGGCAATACAGTAGTTGAGCCCAGAGATAACCATGGCGTGTACCAGGAATTGGGTGGCATGCTGAGTCAGGTAAGGCCTGATTTTCCCTATGTTGTAAAGAGCGAAGCGGCACGTCTGGGAGACCAACACAAGGGGGGTGAATGAAG
Organism: Chanos chanos; assembly: GCF_902362185.1. NCBI lineage: Eukaryota > Metazoa > Chordata > Actinopteri > Gonorynchiformes > Chanidae > Chanos > Chanos chanos. Next base: position 78,955 of record NC_044501.1, on the reverse strand, counting down.
GAAGTGATGCACCTTTAGCCAGGGGAGACTGGTTGTCTCCGAGTGGTTCAGATAATTGGCTGCTGATGGCCGCCACTTGTTCAGTGAAGAAAGAGGCAAAGGTATCTGCAGAGAGATTAGTGTCTGGTGGAGGTGGCGGTGGACTTAGTAATGTATTGAAGGTGGAAAATAACTTCCGGGTGTCAGAGGTGCTGTTGATCTTGTCATTACAGAAAGCAGTTTTTGCAACTGTGATTCTGGATCAGAGGGAAAATAGGAGAGCCTGATAAGCCATGAGATCAGTAGGGTTGCTGGATTTACCCCGTTTGCTCTCAGCAGCTCTGAGATCGGTATGCAGCTTACGGATGGTAGCGGTCAGCCATGGGCAAGACACAGGCTATCCAGGCATGAGCTCAGTGTATAGCAGAGAGACTCTGTAGCATCATTGACCTCTAGTGAGGAAAAAGTGCTAAGAGGAGGCAGAGCGGATGCGACCACTGAGGAAAAGTGGGTAGGAGACAGGTTGCGGAGGTTGCAGCGGAATGAGACTTCAGGTGGTGAAACACAGGGTAGTTTCTGGAGGTGTACAGTGAATGGGAAAAGGTGTAGTTAGTAGATAGGGCAGCTTAGGTAGCAGTGTTTGATCCAGGTTTCGGTGAGAGCTTGTAGCTCAAGTGATAGAAGGTTAGCATGTGCACTAATGAAATCAGCTTTGTTAACTGCTGAGTGGTAGTTCCATAACCCAACAGAGAAGAAGGCATGTGTGGGTGACGAGTGTTGCAAAGGATGTTTAGCCAAGTTTATTTGCCTTTTGCCATGGCGATACCTTTTATGTGTACCGGAGACAACATGAACAGAGTGGAAGCACATTGCTAATAGTGCTGAGGATAGAGCATAAGTTTTAAGTGCCTGGGCAAATAGGACCAGTTTGCCTTGTTGGTGGCCTTGCTCGGTGGACTCGCACAGGTAGACTCGCATAGGTAGACTCGCTGGACTTTACCCAAGTAGGGCTTCACACGAGGAGGGCTGCATATGAGGGCTGAGGCTTACGCTGACGCTTCAGCGACAGTCTCTATTGGTATCGTACAGCTTTTATTGATTACAGTAGCTTGTGCGTCAGGATTGATTGATTGATTGATTGATTGGTTGATTGCTGAGTACGCCCTCAGGTTTACCAAGACAAAAGGTTTGACAGTTGCAACTATGATGCTCAATTGATGAGCTTTGAAGTGCGGGGTATAGCACACAAGTTTCTGTTAAATATGACATTGGACGGCTCCACAACTGTGTAAACATCAAAAAGAGAGTACCTGTGTACCATAATGACTGCTATTCAGTGTGTATTTATATATAATTCATTGTTATTTATGTGTAATTCATTTTGAAGACATTATTTTAAGACCCCCAGTATCTAGAGACAAAAAGAAAGTGCGTATGTATGCTTATACAGGGCCAATCGTCTGTGTGTTTCATTAAATTGTTTGTTAAGTCGAGGGCTTCACAACATGTGAAGAGAGTGAACGGTTTAACATTATAGTTGTGGAATTATAACACTACTGGTATGCCATTGCCATATTATGCAGCATCTTTCTGTTGGTAGGTTTGTCCATGCATATATTTTTAAGTTGAAATGGAACCATTTCTTAATTTGATTAAACATTGTTCGTTCAAATAATTACCTCTTTTTTTTCCTCTTAGAGCACTCAAACAGGGTCTGAAATTGTAGATATGTTTGGAGCTTTGGAAACACTCACAAAACACAGTATCAACAGCCCTGCGTTTATTGAGCTGTGGCTTTACATAAAACTGGTCCCTCTGCTGCCATGTGTCTCTGCCAACTTCATGCATCGCCTTAGTGAAAAAAACTTCACTTGTGGGGGCTTCCAGACAGTGTATGTATACATACTTAACGATAACCACAGCCTTAACTCCATGCATGAAATGTTGACTAATTCCATTCCTTTTCTTTCCCCTCTTTGTGTCTCACAGCATCAAGGTTCTGAACAGTGAAATGTTGCATATAAGCAAAGAGCAGCAACAACTGGCCTACACTCATTTCATCTACTCATACTTGTCAAGACAAGACACTTCTGGTAATTCCATTTATTTACACAATACAGTTATCACTGTGTTTGCAGTAATGGGTTATGTTTTTTTTTTTTGGGGTATCATGGGGAGAATTATTCTGCTAATATGAGATATTAATGAAATGCCAGGCTTAACCTGTTGTCACACACTGAGATAGGTCTGGATGCAAGTGCAGGCAATACTTTATTGTGATCAAAGTCATAGTCAACAAACAGACGAGGCAGATCTGAGGTAAGGTAACAAGCAAATGTGTAAGCAAAGGCAAAAAAGAGAACAGGGCTAAACAGAGAGAACAGGACCAGACAGACAGGACAGGACAGGACCAAACAGACAGACAGGGCTAAACAGAGAGAACAGGACCAAACAGACAGGACAGGTCCAAACACACAGGAGAGGACCAAACAGACAGACAGGGCTAAACAGACAGAACAGGGCTAAACAGAGAGAACAGGACCAGACAGACAGGACAGGACAGGACCAAACAGACAGACAAGGCTAAACAGAGAGAACGGGGCTAAACAGAGAAAACAGGACTAAACAAACAGAACAGGACTAAACAGACAGGACAGGACTAAACAGACAGACAGGGCTTAACAGAGAGAGCGGGGCTAAACAGTGAGAACAAGACTAAACAAACAGACAGGGCGTAACAGTGAGAACAAGACTAAACAGACAGAACAGGGCGTAACAGTGAGAACAAGACTAAACAGACAGACCATGGCTAAACAAAGAGAAAAGAGGGCTGTACTATGAAGCAGAGCAACTGGCTTATCCAGGTAACTTCTAGTTAACTTAACTAAGCTAACTAAGGAACAAGGAACAAGGTTAACAGAGCAAGTAGGAAACAACAACAATGCATGGCTCAGTACAGACAAGCGTAAGACTTCACTAAGGTTTGTAGGGAAACGGGGGTATATACAGCATACACAGACACAAGGAGTGAACAAACTGAGGACAGGTATGCACAATAATTGAAGAGGAAGGTGGTGAGCCAATCAGATCCAACTTGGTTCCGATTGGTCAGGAGACAGGTAGGTAGTGACAGAGGCCTGATACCTATCATGTTTCATATAGCTGGTCTGAGTCTGTTAGTAACTGCAGGTATGATTGCGATTTTATTGGTCAGGTATTGTTGAGCTAGTAATTTAAAGCGGCTAAATTGTAACAGAATGCTTTTAAAAACTCATTTTGTGCACCTAGGTTTACATTGTCGTTCACTTGGTTATGCATATAGCCAAAAGACAGTTCATGAACTGGATGCAAGGGAACCATTTGTGTAATGATAATCCAACTGAAGTCTTAGGAATAACTGCAAGTTCTGAAAAGTGTTTTATGAAAGACTTGATATTGATACAGTATTAAATATCAATGAGTATAAGCTTTTATTTTACATGAATAATTAAATAAGAGCCAACAGTTATGTCAGTCATAATGATCATCTGCTTATTAATTATTTATATTATTTATAAATATTTGGAAACATTTAGAGCAATTAGCTATGATTTATTAGTTCAACACTTGTGAAGAATTTATTATTAGCAAGTTCATGATACTTTACTTACTTTACTTTAACTTGACTTTAGAAATGGTTTTATGAATGATAATTGTAATTTAGTCTTACTCCATTCAATTTACACAAGACAAGCAAAGAGGATCAGGATGCATAACTATTGTAAAAAATTCTTTATCTGTTTGTTTGTGCTTTTGTGTTTAAATTAGATCCAGGCTGTTTTTCAAACTTCAATAGCAGTGTTGAATGGCTTCAGAAAAACATTGGAGCTTTCTCTGAATATGCCACCTTTGAGGAGCTACAAACTCTCAACAGTAACCTCACAAGAGTGAGTTGTTTTACATGTTGGGTTTTGCCTTGAATGAATGATTCAGTATGAATGGAAACAATGAAATCCACAATGTCCTAAATGTTGAAGTGTATATGAGACAATGTTTTGTTTTGCTTTTGTAGGCTGAATTACTACCGATGCTCAGTCCAGCTGAGACCTCTCAACTGACTAACAGTACTGGGGCTCTGAACAACACTGATATCATAGATACTGCAGGTCGAACAACCATCATTACTACAACAGCCGGAGAATCACAAGCTGTTTCCATGACATTGCCTTCAATAAAAGACCTCGATATAATACATGCATTGACAAGTACTGTGCACTTACCAATCTCATCTCCAGCTCTTGCAAACCAAATATTGACCCAAGCTTCAACAACAACTCAAACTCCCAGCAAACAGAGAACACAAACATTAATAGCAGCAGCATCTATTTCAATTGAAGCTATGACAAGTGAAGACAGTCAAATTTCAGTTCACGCCTCTACAACTGATTCTACCATGAACGCACAGCCAGCAGTGACTTCCCCACCTACCACAGAAAAGGCCAGCTCAGCTCCAAATCCCACAGCTCCTCATGAACCAGCTACAAATTTCAATCCTTCAGACACCCCTCTACCCTCCCCTGCTGTTTCACCTTCCTCTGGAGACCGCCGCTACATATCAGCCTCTGTTTCATCGACATATAGTCCAAGCACGAGCACACCAACGATGCCACGGACCATCACGACTGGTTCTTTCACAACGCAGACAACTGCAACTGCTTCTACAAGGAGAGCTATGTTCACAACAGTCCTATCTGTTCCTGTGTCTACAGCAGCCAACAGTGGTTTTCAAATAACGGTATGAAAGTGAAATTAATGTTTGGAAGACACTCATCTCTTTTCTGCTACCTTGGAATGCATTTGGATTGCACAATGGATAAGAAATGTTGTATAATGTTTTTCATTTAATTCATGTTTCAGTTTGAACATTTGGCACTACTCAACCCATCACAAGTGGCTCAGCTGACAGTGGAGTCCGGGGCACTCAATGACACAGATCAGATCAAGGTTGTTTTTGATCGACTAGAAGAGGGTGATGCCTTTCAGAATGTGCATGATTACCTGACGACATTTTCGCAGACGTATCAGGTGAAGGAGAGGACTGAGTCGGATTGCTTCCACTTATTATATATTTCAAATTCATGACCAGTCATTTTTAGTGACTAAGAAAAAGGATTAAAATAAAGTGTAATGAAAACCGAAGAGATGACAGGTGATAATTTCAGTGTGTTATTTGCTTTTCCAGATCAGTCACATCGCGCCCGCCGTGAGGGACTTCATGATGAACCGGACATTCATCATCATCAGCGGCCGTTTCCCCCACTTCTCCAGAGGGGACTGGATAGGGTGGTTCAAGATGAGACTGCTTCCTCTCCTCCCTAGCTTTACTGCAGAGATGCTCAGCACGGCAACTTCGAGCACTCCCTGCGCAGCCTACCATATCATGTGAGTGACTGTCTCAGCTGGACACCTTCTCACAAATCCAATGGGCCGTTGAAATCCTTGCTGTTAGAAGAGAAGTCTAGCTTTTTCCAAATGCTGGTCTGTTCCGCCAGGCCCTTTTCCCGTGCCATGTGTTGTGCCTCCGTCTAGGCTTGAGGCGTAAGAATGAAAAAAAACAAAAGAGGGGAAGTGGGAGTCCCGTCTACCGAGCCCAGCACTGATAGGAACCACGGTTACTGTTAACAAACCATAGTTTGTTTTTCAGACGTCTATACATTTAAGTGTTATCTTAATGTCCTCAGGCATAACACCTGTAAGAATGTGGCTTACCGGCTTTGTCCTTTTCTCCTCAGCGTCAAAGGACTGAGCAGCGGCTTCAACCAAATGGCCTCGAGCAGAAGAGAGAGGATCGCACTCGTCTTGGTCCAGTACCTGAGTCGAACAGCGCATACGCAAGGTACGCTCCTCGGCAATGCACAAAACCTCCCGCTCACTTTGTCTTCAGCATCCGGGGCAGCCGCTGTGCCGCGTTTGGAGCGCTTCAAAAGTGTTGTTTCACTGTGTGTATGCTTTCAGGCTCGAGCTGTGCTTCCAGCACCGTCGTCCTCAGCGAATGGCTTTGGGTGAACTTTGGCAAGTTCTCCATCTATGTATCCCTGGAGGACCTGCAGAAGCTAAACCCTGACTTCTCCAGCGTAAGTCTCTCCCATGGCTTCACAGGCACGGCGCTTGCTCTCGCCATCTCTTCCGTCGGTAATGCTGCCATGGCCATAACCTGTAATCTTTTGCATTTTTTGGCAGTTTGCATCACTGGCTCTGCTCAGCCCGTCTCAAGCAGCCCAGCTGACTATCAGCTCTGGTGCTCTGAACAACACAAGCATGATGGAGGCTGTATTTGCCCGACTTGAAGAGGGCGACGCGTTCCTGAACGTGGAGCAGTTCCTCAGCGCTCTCGCTGGAGGCGCACAGGTAACGGCAATGAGGGAGGGAAGGAAGGGAGTCAGAGGCCACCCGGAAACTCCTGCGCTTCGCTGGGGACTGCAGCGAGGTGTACTGCCTTCTGCATGACCGTTGCTTGCGTGTGGGGAAGAAGGCTGCTTTGCTTCAAGTTGATGATTTCTTCATTTCCTGGCAGGTTCTGGACATCGCGCCCGCCGTGAGGGACTTCATGATGAACCGGACATTCATCATCATCAGCAAGCGTTTCCCCCACTTCTCCAGAGGGGACTGGATAGGGTGGTTCAAGATGAGACTGCTTCCTCTCCTCCCTAGCTTTACTGCAGAGATGCTCAGCACGGCAACTTCGAACATTCCCTGTACAGCCTACCATGTCATGTGAGTGACTGTCTCAGCTGGACACCTTCTCACAAATCCAATGGGCCGTTGAAATCCTTGCCGTTAGAAGAGAAGTCTAGCTTTTTCCAAATGCTGGCCTGTTCCGCCAGGCCCTTTACCCGTGCCATGTGTTGCGCCTCCATCTAGGCTTGAGGCGTAAGAATGAAAAAACACAAAAGAGCGAAGTGGGAGTCCCGTCTCCCGAGCCCATCACTGATAGGAACCACGGTTACTGTTAACAAACCGTAGTTTGTTTTTCAGACGTCTATACATTTAAGTGTTATCTTAACGTCCTCAGGCGTAACACCTGTAAGAATGTGGCTTACCGGCTTTGTCCTTTTCTCCTCAGCATCGAAGGACTGAGCAGCGGCTTCGACCAAATGGCCTCGAGCAGAAGAGAGAGGATCGCACTCGTCTTGGTCCAGTACCTGAGTAGAACGGCGCAAACGCAAGGTACGCTTCTCGGCAATGCACAAAACCTCCATCTCACTTTGTCTTTAGCATCCGGGGCAGCCGCTGTGCCGCGTTTGGAGCGCTTCAAAAGTGTTGTTTCACTGTGTGTATGCTTCCAGGCTCGAGCTGTGCTTCCAGCACCGTCGTCCTCAGCGAATGGCTTTGGGTGAACTTTGGCAAGTTCTCCATCTATGTATCCATGGAGGACCTGCAGAAGCTAAACCCTGACTTCTCCAGTGTAAGTCCCTCCCATGGCTTCACAGGCGCGGCGCTTGCCCTCGCCATCTCTTCTGTCGGTAATGCTGCCATGGCCATAACCTGTAATCTCTTGCATTTTTTGGCAGTTTGCATCACTGGCTCTGCTCAGCCCGTCTCAAGCAGCCCAGCTGACTATCAGCTCTGGTGCTCTGAACAACACAAGCATGATGGAGGCTGTATTTGCCCGACTTGAAGAGGGCGACGCGTTCCTGAACGTGGAGCAGTTCCTCAGCGCTCTCGCTGGAGGCGCACAGGTAACGGCACTGAGGGAGGGAAGGAAGGGAGTCAGAGGCCACCCAGAAACTCCTGCGCTTCGCTGGGGACTGCAGCAAGGTGTACTGCCTTCTGCATGACCGTTGCTTGCATGTGGGGAAGAAGGCTGCTTTGCTTCAAGTTGATGATTTCTTCATTTCCTGGCAGGTTCTGGACATCGCGCCCGCAGTGAGGGACTTCATGATGAACCGGACATTCATCATCATCAGCAAGCGTTTCCCCCACTTCTCCAGAGGGGACTGGATAGGGTGGTTCAAGATGAGACTGCTTCCTCTCCTCCCTAGCTTTACTGCAGAGATGCTCAGCACGGCAACTTCGAACATTCCCTGTGCAGCCTACCATGTCATGTGAGTGACCGCCTCAGCTGGACACCTTCTCACAAATCCAATGGGCCGTTGAAATTCTTGCCGTTAGAAGAGAAGTCTAGCTTTTTCCAAATGCTGGCCTGTTCCGCCAGGCCCTTTTCCCATGCCATGTGTTGCGCCTCCATCTAGGCTTGAGGCGTAAGAATGAAAAAAAACAAAAGAGCGAAGTGGGAGTCCCGTCTCCCGAGCCCAGCACTGATAGGAACCACGGTTACTGTTAACAAACCGTAGTTTGTTTTTCAGACGTCTATACATTTAAGTGTTATCTTAACGTCCTCAGGCATAACACCTGTAAGAATGTGCCTTACCGGCTTTGTCCTTTTCTCCTCAGCGTCGAAGGACTGAGCAGCGGCTTCGACCAAATGGCCTCGAGCAGAAGAGAGAGGATCGCACTCGTCTTGGTCCAGTACCTGAGTCGAACAGCGCATACGCAAGGTACGCTCCTCGGCAATGCACAAAACCTCCCGCTCACTTTGTCTTTAGCATCCGGGGCAGCCGCTGTACTGCGTTTGGAGCGCTTCAAAAGTGTTGTTTCACTGTGTGTATGCTTCCAGGCTCGAGCTGTGCTTCCAGCACCGTCGTCCTCAGCGAATGGCTTTGGGTGAACTTTGGCAAGTTCTCCATCTATGTGTCCCTGGAAGACCTGCAGAAGCTAAACCCTGACTTCTCCAGCGTAAGTCCCTCCCATGGCTTCGCAGGCGCGGCGCTTGCCCTCGCCATCTCTTCCGTCGGTAATGCTGCCATGGCCATAACCTGTAATCTCTTGCATTTTTTGGCAGTTTGCATCACTGGCTCTGCTCAGCCCGTCTCAAGCAGCCCAGCTGACTATCAGCTCTGGTGCTCTGAACAACACAAGCATGATGGAGGCTGTATTTGCCCGACTTGAAGAGGGCGACGCGTTCCTGAACGTGGAGCAGTTCCTCAGCGCTCTCGCTGGAGGCGCACAGGTAACGGCAATGAGGGAGGGAAGGAAGGGAGTCAGAGGCCACCCGGAAACTCCCGCGCTTCGCTGGGGACTGCAGCGAGGTGTACTGCCTTCTGCATGACCGTTGCTTGCGTGTGGGGAAGAGGGCTGCTTTGCTTCAAGTTGATGATTTCTTCATTTCCTGGCAGGTTCTGGACATCGCGCCCGCCGTGAGGGACTTCATGATGAACCGGACATTCATCATCATCAGCAAGCGTTTCCCCCACTTCTCCAGAGGGGACTGGATAGGGTGGTTCAAGATGAGACTGCTTCCTCTCCTCCCTAGCTTTACTGCAGAGATGCTCAGCACGGCAACTTCGAACATTCCCTGTGCGGCCTACCATGTCATGTGAGTGACTGTCTCAGCTGGACACCTTCTCACAAATCCAATGGGCCGTTGAAATCCTTGCCGTTAGAAGAGAAGTCTAGCTTTTTCCAAATGCTGGCCTGTTCCGCCAAGCCCTTTTCCCGTGCCATGTGTTGCGCTTCCGTCTAGGCTTGAGGCGTAAGAATGAAAAAAAACAAAAGAGCGAAGTGGGAGTCCCGTCTCCTGAGCCCAGCACTGATACGAACCACGGTTGCTCTTAACAAACCGTAGTTTGTTTTTCAGACGTCTATACATTCAAGTGTTATCTTAACGTCCTCAGGCGTGACAGCTGTAAGAATGTGGCTTACCGGCTTTGTCCTTTTCTCCTCAGCATCGAAGGACTGAGCAGCGGCTTCGACCAAATGGCTTCGAGCAGAAGAGAGAGGATCGCACTCGTCTTGGTCCAGTACCTGAGTCGAACGGCACAAAAGCAAGGTACGTTTCTCGGCAATGCACAAAACCTCCATCTCACTTTGTCTTCAGCATCCGGGGCAGCCGCTGTGCTGCGTTTGGAGCGCTTCAAAAGTGTTGTTTCACTGTGTGTATGCTTCCAGGCTCGAGCTGTGCTTCCAGCACCGTCGTCCTCAGCGAATGGCTTTGGGTGAACTTTGGCAAGTTCTCCATCTATGTGTCCCTGGAAGACCTGCAGAGGCTAAACCCTGACTTCTCCAGCGTAAGTCCCTCCCATGGCTTCTCAGGCGCCGCTTGCCCTCTCCATCTCTTCCGTCGGTAATGCTGCCATGGCCATAACCTGTAATCTCTTGCATTTTTTGGCAGTTTGCATCACTGGCTCTGCTCAGCCCGTCTCAAGCAGCCCAGCTGACTATCAGCTCTGGTGCTCTGAACAACACAAGCATGATGGAGGCTGTATTTGCCCGGCTTGAAGAGGGCGACGCGTTCCTGAACGTGGAGCAGTTCCTCAGCGCTCTCGCTGGAGGCGCACAGGTAACGGCAATGAGGGAGGGAAGGAAGGGAGTCAGAGGCCACCCGGAAACTCCTGCGCTTCGCTGGGGACTGCAGCGAGGTGTACTACCTCCTGCATGACCGTTGCTTGCGTGTGGGGAAGAAGGCTGCTTTGCTTCAAGTTGATGATTTCTTCATTTCCTGGCAGGTTCTGGAAATCGCGCCCGCCGTGAGGGACTTCATGATGAACCGGACATTCATCATCATCAGCAAGCGTTTTCCCCACTTCTCCAGAGGGGACTGGATAGGGTGGTTCAAGATGAGACTACTTCCTCTCCTCCCTAGCTTTACTGCAGAGATGCTCAGCACGGCAACTTCGAACACTCCCTGCGCATCCTACCATGTCATGTGAGTGACCGTCTCAGCTGGACACCTTCTCACAAATCCAATGGGCCGTTGAAATCCTTGCCGTTAGAAGAGAAGTCTAGCTTTTTCCAAATGCTGGCCTGTTCCGCCAGGCCCTTTACCCGTGCCATGTGTTGCGCCTCCGTCTAGGCTTGAGGCGTAAGAATGAAAAAACACAAAAGAGCGAAGTGGGAGTCCCGTCTCCCGAGCCCAGCACTGATAGGAACCACGGTTGCTCTTAACAAACCGTAGTTTGTTTTTCAGACGTCTATACATTCAAGTGTTATCTTACCGTCCTCAGGCGTAACAGCTGTAAGAATGTGGCTTACCGGCTTTGTCCTTTTCTCCTCAGCGTCGAAGGACTGAGCAGCGGCTTCGACCAAATGGCCTCGAGCAGAAGAGAGAGGATCGCACTCGTCTTGGTCCAGTACCTGAGTCGAACGGCGCAAACGCAAGGTACGCTTCTCGGCAATGCACAAAACCTCCCGCTCACTTTGTCTTCAGCATCCGGGGCAGCCGCTGTACTGCGTTTGGAGCGCTTCAAAAGTGTTGTTTCACTGTGTGTATGCTTCCAGGCTCGAGCTGTGCTTCCAGCACCGTCGTCCTCAGCGAATGGCTTTGGGTGAACTTTGGCAAGTTCTCCATCTATGTGTCCCTGGAGGACCTGCAGAGGCTAAACCCTGACTTCTCCAGCGTAAGTCCCTCCCATGGCTTGGCAGGCGCGGCGCTTGCCCTCGCCATCTCTTCCGTCGGTAATGCTGCCATGGCCATAACCTGTAATCTCTTGCATTTTTTGGCAGTTTGCATCACTGGCTCTGCTCAGCCCGTCTCAAGCAGCCCAGCTGACTATCAGCTCTGGTGCTCTGAACAACACAAGCATGATGGAGGCTGTATTTGCCCGACTTGAAGAGGGCGACGCGTTCCTGAACGTGGAGCAGTTCCTCAGCGCTCTCGCTGGAGGCGCACAGGTAACGGCAATGAGGGAGGGAAGGAAGGGAGTCAGAGGCCACCCGGAAACTCCTGCGCTTCGCTGGGGACTGCAGCGAGGCGTACTGCCTTCTGCATGACCGTTGCTTGCGTGTGGGGAAGAAGGCTGCTTTGCTTCAAGTTGATGATTTCTTCATTTCCTGGCAGGTCCTGGACATCGCGCCCGCCGTGAGGGACTTCATGATGAACCGGACATTCATCATCATCAGCGGCCGTTTCCCCCACTTCTCCAGAGGGGACTGGATAGGGTGGTTCAAGATGAGACTGCTTCCTCTCCTCCCTAGCTTTACTGCAGAGATGCTCAGCACGGCAACTTCGAACACTCCCTGCGCAGCCTACCATGTCATGTGAGTGACCGCCTCAGCTGGACACCTTCTCACAAATCCAATGGGCCGTTGAAATCCTTGCCGTTAGAAGAGAAGTCTAGCTTTTTCCAAATGCTGGCCTGTTCCGCCAGGCCCTTTTCCCGTGCCATGTGTTGCGCCTCCGTCTAGGCTTGAGGCGTAAGAATGAAAAAAAACAAAAGAGGGGAAGTGGGAGTCCCGTCTCCCGAGCCCAGCACTGATAGGAACCACGGTTGCTCTTAACAAACCGTAGTTTGTTTTTCAGACGTCTATACATTCAAGTGTTATCTTACCGTCCTCAGGCATAACAGCTGTAAGAATGTGGCTTACCGGCTTTGTCCTTTTCTCCTCAGCGTCGAAGGACTGAGCAGCGGCTTCGACCAAATGGCCTCGAGCAGAAGAGAGAGGATCGCACTCGTCTTGGTCCAGTACCTGAGTCGAACGGCGCAAACGCAAGGTACGCTTCTCGGCAATGCACAAAACCTCCCGCTCACTTTGTCTTCAGCATCCGGGGCAGCCGCTGTACTGCGTTTGGAGCGCTTCAAAAGTGTTGTTTCACTGTGTGTATGCTTCCAGGCTCGAGCTGTGCTTCCAGCACCGTCGTCCTCAGCGAATGGCTTTGGGTGAACTTTGGCAAGTTCTCCATCTATGTGTCCCTGGAGGACCTGCAGAGGCTAAACCCTGACTTCTCCAGCGTAAGTCCCTCCCATGGCTTGGCAGGCGCGGCGCTTGCCATCGCCATCTCTTCCGTCGGTAATGCTGCCATGGCCATAACCTGTAATCTCTTGCATTTTTTGGCAGTTTGCATCACTGGCTCTGCTCAGCCCGTCTCAAGCAGCCCAGCTGACTATCAGCTCTGGTGCTCTGAACAACACAAGCATGATGGAGGCTGTATTTGCCCGACTTGAAGAGGGCGACGCGTTCCTGAACGTGGAGCAGTTCCTCAGCGCTCTCGCTGGAGGCGCACAGGTAACGGCAATGAGGGAGGGAAGGAAGGGAGTCAGAGGCCACCCGGAAACTCCTGCGCTTCGCTGGGGACTGCAGCGAGGCGTACTGCCTTCTGCATGACCGTTGCTTGCGTGTGGGGAAGAAGGCTGCTTTGCTTCAAGTTGATGATTTCTTCATTTCCTGGCAGGTCCTGGACATCGCGCCCGCCGTGAGGGACTTCATGATGAACCGGACATTCATCATCATCAGCGGCCATTTCCCCCACTTCTCCAGAGGGGACTGGATAGGGTGGTTCAAGATGAGACTGCTTCCTCTCCTCCCTAGCTTTACTGCAGAGATGCTCAGCACGGCAACTTCGAACACTCCCTGCGCAGCCTACCATGTCATGTGAGTGACCGCCTCAGCTGGACACCTTCTCACAAATCCAATGGGCCGTTGAAATCCTTGCCGTTCGAAGAGAAGTCTAGCTTTTTCCAAATGCTGGCCTGTTCCGCCAGGCCCTTTTCCCGTGCCATGTGTTGCGCCTCCGTCTAGGCTTGAGGCGTAAGAATGAAAAAAAACAAAAGAGGGGAAGTGGGAGTCCCGTCTCCCGAGCCCAGCACTGATAGGAACCACGGTTGCTCTTAACAAACCGTAGTTTGTTTTTCAGACGTCTATACATTCAAGTGTTATCTTACCGTCCTCAGGCGTAACAGCTGTAAGAATGTGGCTTACCGGCTTTGTCCTTTTCTCCTCAGCGTCGAAGGACTGAGCAGCGGCTTCGACCAAATGGCCTCGAGCAGAAGAGAGAGGATCGCACTCGTCTTGGTCCAGTACCTGAGTCGAACGGCGCAAACGCAAGGTACGCTTCTCGGCAATGCACAAAACCTCCCGCTCACTTTGTCTTCAGCATCCGGGGCAGCCGCTGTACTGCGTTTGGAGCGCTTCAAAAGTGTTGTTTCACTGTGTGTATGCTTCCAGGCTCGAGCTGTGCTTCCAGCACCGTCGTCCTCAGCGAATGGCTTTGGGTGAACTTTGGCAAGTTCTCCATCTATGTGTCCCTGGAGGACCTGCAGAGGCTAAACCCTGACTTCTCCAGCGTAAGTCCCTCCCATGGCTTCTCAGGCGCCGCTTGCCCTCGCCATCTCTTCCGTCGGTAATGCTGCCATGGCCATAACCTGTAATCTCTTGCATTTTTTGGCAGTTTGCATCACTGGCTCTGCTCAGCCCGTCTCAAGCAGCCCAGCTGACTATCAGCTCTGGTGCTCTGAACAACACAAGCATGATGGAGGCTGTATTTGCCCGACTTGAAGAGGGCGACGCGTTCCTGAACGTGGAGCAGTTCCTCAGCGCTCTCGCTGGAGGCGCACAGGTAACGGCAATGAGGGAGGGAAGGAAGGGAGTCAGAGGCCACCCGGAAACTCCTGCGCTTCGCTGGGGACTGCAGCGAGGTGTACTGCCTTCTGCATGACCGTTGCTTGCGTGTGGGGAAGAAGGCTGCTTTGCTTCAAGTTGATGATTTCTTCATTTCCTGGCAGGTCCTGGACATCGCGCCCGCCGTGAGGGACTTCATGATGAACCGGACATTCATCATCATCAGCGGCCGTTTCCCCCACTTCTCCAGAGGGGACTGGATAGGGTGGTTCAAGATGAGACTGCTTCCTCTCCTCCCTAGCTTTACTGCAGAGATGCTCAGCACGGCAACTTCGAACACTCCCTGCGCAGCCTACCATGTCATGTGAGTGACCGCCTCAGCTGGACACCTTCTCACAAATCCAATGGGCCGTTGAAATCCTTGCCGTTCGAAGAGAAGTATAGCTTTTTCCAAATGCTGGCCTGTTCCGCCAGGCCCTTTTCCCGTGCCATGTGTTGCGCCTCCGTCTAGGCTTGAGGCGTAAGAATGAAAAAAAACAAAAGAGGGGAAGTGGGAGTCCCGTCTCCCGAGCCCAGCACTGATAGGAACCACGGTTGCTCTTAACAAACCGTAGTTTGTTTTTCAGACGTCTATACATTCAAGTGTTATCTTACCGTCCTCAGGCGTAACAGCTGTAAGAATGTGGCTTACCGGCTTTGTCCTTTTCTCCTCAGCGTCGAAGGACTGAGCAGCGGCTTCGACCAAATGGCCTCGAGCAGAAGAGAGAGGATCGCACTCGTCTTGGTCCAGTACCTGAGTCGAACGGCGCAAACGCAAGGTACGCTTCTCGGCAATGCACAAAACCTCCCGCTCACTTTGTCTTCAGCATCCGGGGCAGCCGCTGTACTGCGTTTGGAGCGCTTCAAAAGTGTTGTTTCACTGTGTGTATGCTTCCAGGCTCGAGCTGTGCTTCCAGCACCGTCGTCCTCAGCGAATGGCTTTGGGTGAACTTTGGCAAGTTCTCCATCTATGTGTCCCTGGAGGACCTGCAGAGGCTAAACCCTGACTTCTCCAGCGTAAGTCCCTCCCATGGCTTCTCAGGCGCCGCTTGCCCTCGCCATCTCTTCCGTCGGTAATGCTGCCATGGCCATAACCTGTAATCTCTTGCATTTTTTGGCAGTTTGCATCACTGGCTCTGCTCAGCCCGTCTCAAGCAGCCCAGCTGACTATCAGCTCTGGTGCTCTGAACAACACAAGCATGATGGAGGCTGTATTTGCCCGACTTGAAGAGGGCGACGCGTTCCTGAACGTGGAGCAGTTCCTCAGCGCTCTCGCTGGAGGCGCACAGGTAACGGCAATGAGGGAGGGAAGGAAGGGAGTCAGAGGCCACCCGGAAACTCCTGCGCTTCGCTGGGGACTGCAGCGAGGTGTACTGCCTTCTGCATGACCGTTGCTTGCGTGTGGGGAAGAAGGCTGCTTTGCTTCAAGTTGATGATTTCTTCATTTCCTGGCAGGTCCTGGACATCGCGCCCGCCGTGAGGGACTTCATGATGAACCGGACATTCATCATCATCAGCGGCCGTTTCCCCCACTTCTCCAGAGGGGACTGGATAGGGTGGTTCAAGATGAGACTGCTTCCTCTCCTCCCTAGCTTTACTGCAGAGATGCTCAGCACGGCAACTTCGAACACTCCCTGCGCAGCCTACCATGTCATGTGAGTGACCGCCTCAGCTGGACACCTTCTCACAAATCCAATGGGCCGTTGAAATCCTTGCCGTTCGAAGAGAAGTATAGCTTTTTCCAAATGCTGGCCTGTTCCGCCAGGCCCTTTTCCCGTGCCATGTGTTGCGCCTCCGTCTAGGCTTGAGGCGTAAGAATGAAAAAAAACAAAAGAGGGGAAGTGGGAGTCCCGTCTCCCGAGCCCAGCACTGATAGGAACCACGGTTGCTCTTAACAAACCGTAGTTTGTTTTTCAGACGTCTATACATTCAAGTGTTATCTTACCGTCCTCAGGCGTAACAGCTGTAAGAATGTGGCTTACCGGCTTTGTCCTTTTCTCCTCAGCGTCGAAGGACTGAGCAGCGGCTTCGACCAAATGGCCTCGAGCAGAAGAGAGAGGATCGCACTCGTCTTGGTCCAGTACCTGAGTCGAACGGCGCAAACGCAAGGTACGCTTCTCGGCAATGCACAAAACCTCCCGCTCACTTTGTCTTCAGCATCCGGGGCAGCCGCTGTACTGCGTTTGGAGCGCTTCAAAAGTGTTGTTTCACTGTGTGTATGCTTCCAGGCTCGAGCTGTGCTTCCAGCACCGTCGTCCTCAGCGAATGGCTTTGGGTGAACTTTGGCAAGTTCTCCATCTATGTGTCCCTGGAGGACCTGCAGAGGCTAAACCCTGACTTCTCCAGCGTAAGTCCCTCCCATGGCTTCTCAGGCGCCGCTTGCCCTCGCCATCTCTTCCGTCGGTAATGCTGCCATGGCCATAACCTGTAATCTCTTGCATTTTTTGGCAGTTTGCATCACTGGCTCTGCTCAGCCCGTCTCAAGCAGCCCAGCTGACTATCAGCTCTGGTGCTCTGAACAACACAAGCATGATGGAGGCTGTATTTGCCCGACTTGAAGAGGGCGACGCGTTCCTGAACGTGGAGCAGTTCCTCAGCGCTCTCGCTGGAGGCGCACAGGTAACGGCACTGAGGGAGGGAAGGAAGGGAGTCAGAGGCCACCCGGAAACTCCTGCGCTTCGCTGGGGACTGCAGCGAGGTGTACTGCCTTCTGCATGACCGTTGCTTGCGTGTGGGGAAGAAGGCTGCTTTGCTTCAAGTTGATGATTTCTTCATTTCCTGGCAGGTCCTGGACATCGCGCCCGCCGTGAGGGACTTCATGATGAACCGGACATTCATCATCATCAGCGGCCGTTTCCCCCACTTCTCCAGAGGGGACTGGATAGGGTGGTTCAAGATGAGACTGCTTCCTCTCCTCCCTAGCTTTACTGCAGAGATGCTCAGCACGGCAACTTCGAACACTCCCTGCGCAGCCTACCATGTCATGTGAGTGACCGCCTCAGCTGGACACCTTCTCACAAATCCAATGGGCCGTTGAAATCCTTGCCGTTAGAAGAGAAGTCTAGCTTTTTCCAAATGCTGGCCTGTTCCGCCAGGCCCTTTTCCCGTGCCATGTGTTGCGCCTCCGTCTAGGCTTGAGGCGTAAGAATGAAAAAAAACAAAAGAGCGAAGTGGGAGTCCCGTCTCCCGAGCCCAGCACTGATAGGAACCACGGTTGCTCTTAACAAACCGTAGTTTGTTTTTCAGACGTCTATACATTCAAGTGTTATCTTACCGTCCTCAGGCATAACAGCTGTAAGAATGTGGCTTACCGGCTTTGTCCTTTTCTCCTCAGCGTCGAAGGACTGAGCAGCGGCTTCGACCAAATGGCCTCGAGCAGAAGAGAGAGGATCGCACTCGTCTTGGTCCAGTACCTGAGTCGAACGGCGCAAACGCAAGGTACGCTTCTCGGCAATGCACAAAACCTCCCGCTCACTTTGTCTTCAGCATCCGGGGCAGCCGCTGTACTGCGTTTGGAGCGCTTCAAAAGTGTTGTTTCACTGTGTGTATGCTTCCAGGCTCGAGCTGTGCTTCCAGCACCGTCGTCCTCAGCGAATGGCTTTGGGTGAACTTTGGCAAGTTCTCCATCTATGTGTCCCTGGAGGACCTGCAGAGGCTAAACCCTGACTTCTCCAGCGTAAGTCCCTCCCATGGCTTGGCAGGCGCGGCGCTTGCCCTCGCCATCTCTTCCGTCGGTAATGCTGCCATGGCCATAACCTGTAATCTCTTGCATTTTTTGGCAGTTTGCATCACTGGCTCTGCTCAGCCCGTCTCAAGCAGCCCAGCTGACTATCAGCTCTGGTGCTCTGAACAACACAAGCATGATGGAGGCTGTATTTGCCCGACTTGAAGAGGGCGACGCGTTCCTGAACGTGGAGCAGTTCCTCAGCGCTCTCGCTGGAGGCGCACAGGTAACGGCAATGAGGGAGGGAAGGAAGGGAGTCAGAGGCCACCCGGAAACTCCTGCGCTTCGCTGGGGACTGCAGCGAGGCGTACTGCCTTCTGCATGACCGTTGCTTGCGTGTGGGGAAGAAGGCTGCTTTGCTTCAAGTTGATGATTTCTTCATTTCCTGGCAGGTACCTGGACATCGCGCCCGCCGTGAGGGACTTCATGATGAACCGGACATTCATCATCATCAGCGGCCGTTTCCCCCACTTCTCCAGAGGGGACTGGATAGGGTGGTTCAAGATGAGACTGCTTCCTCTCCTCCCTAGCTTTACTGCAGAGATGCTCAGCACGGCAACTTCGAACACTCCCTGCGCAGCCTACCATGTCATGTGAGTGACCGCCTCAGCTGGACACCTTCTCACAAATCCAATGGGCCGTTGAAATCCTTGCCGTTAGAAGAGAAGTCTAGCTTTTTCCAAATGCTGGCCTGTTCCGCCAGGCCCTTTACCCGTGCCATGTGTTGCGCCTCCGTCTAGGCTTGAGGCGTAAGAATGAAAAAACACAAAAGAGCGAAGTGGGAGTCCCGTCTCCCGAGCCCAGCACTGATAGGATCCACGGTTGCTCTTAACAAACCGTAGTTTGTTTTTCAGACGTCTATACATTCAAGTGTTATCTTACCGTCCTCAGGCGTAACAGCTGTAAGAATGTGGCTTACCGGCTTTGTCCTTTTCTCCTCAGCGTCGAAGGACTGAGCAGCGGCTTCGACCAAATGGCCTCGAGCAGAAGAGAGAGGATCGCACTCGTCTTGGTCCAGTACCTGAGTCGAACGGCGCAAACGCAAGGTACGCTTCTCGGCAATGCACAAAATCTCCCGCTCACTTTGTCTTCAGCATCCGGGGCAGCCGCTGTACTGCGTTTGGAGCGCTTCAAAAGTGTTGTTTCACTGTGTGTATGCTTCCAGGCTCGAGCTGTGCTTCCAGCACCGTCGTCCTCAGCGATTGGCTTTGGGTGAACTTTGGCAAGTTCTCCATCTATGTGTCCCTGGAGGACCTGCAGAGGCTGAACCCTGACTTCTCCAGCGTAAGTCCCTCCCATGGCTTGGCAGGCGCGGCGCTTGCCCTCGCCATCTCTTCCGTCGGTAATGCTGTCATGGCCATAACCTGTAATCTCTTGCATTTTTTGGCAGTTTGCATCACTGGCTCTGCTCAGCCCGTCTCAAGCAGCCCAGCTGACTATCAGCTCTGGTGCTCTGAACAACACAAGCATGATGGAGGCTGTATTTGCCCGACTTGAAGAGGGCGACGCGTTCCTGAACGTGGAGCAGTTCCTCAGCGCTCTCGCTGGAGGCGCACAGGTAACGGCACTGAGGGAGGGAAGGAAGGGAGTCAGAGGCCACCCGGAAACTCCTGCGCTTCGCTGGGGACTGCAGCGAGGTGTACTGCCTTCTGCATGACCGTTGCTTGCGTGTGGGGAAGAAGGCTGCTTTGCTTCAAGTTGATGATTTCTTCATTTCCTGGCAGGTCCTGGACATCGCGCCCGCCGTGAGGGACTTCATGATGAACCGGACATTCATCATCATCAGCGGCCGTTTCCCCCACTTCTCCAGAGGGGACTGGATAGGGTGGTTCAAGATGAGACTGCTTCCTCTCCTCCCTAGCTTTACTGCAGAGATGCTCAGCACGGCAACTTCGAACACTCCCTGCGCAGCCTACCATGTCATGTGAGTGACCGCCTCAGCTGGACACCTTCTCACAAATCCAATGGGCCGTTGAAATCCTTGCCGTTAGAAGAGAAGTCTAGCTTTTTCCAAATGCTGGCCTGTTCCGCCAGGCCCTTTTCCCGTGCCATGTGTTGCGCCTCCGTCTAGGCTTGAGGCGTAAGAATGAAAAAAAACAAAAGAGGGGAAGTGGGAGTCCCGTCTCCCGAGCCCAGCACTGATAGGAACCACGGTTGCTCTTAACAAACCGTAGTTTGTTTTTCAGACGTCTATACATTCAAGTGTTATCTTACCGTCCTCAGGCGTAACAGCTGTAAGAGTGTGGCTTACCGGCTTTGTCCTTTTCTCCTCAGCGTCGAAGGACTGAGCAGCGGCTTCGACCAAATGGCCTCGAGCAGAAGAGAGAGGATCGCACTCGTCTTGGTCCAGTACCTGAGTCGAACGGCGCAAACGCAAGGTACGCTTCTCGGCAATGCACAAAACCTCCATCTCACTTTGTCTTTAGCATCCGGGGCAGCCGCTGTACTGCGTTTGGAGCGCTTCAAAAGTGTTGTTTCACTGTGTGTATGCTTCCAGGCTCGAGCTGTGCTTCCAGCACCGTCGTCCTCAGCGAATGGCTTTGGGTGAACTTTGGCAAGTTCTCCATCTATGTGTCCCTGGAGGACCTGCAGAGGCTAAACCCTGACTTCTCCAGCGTAAGTCCCTCCCATGGCTTGGCAGGCGCGGCGCTTGCCCTCGCCATCTCTTCCGTCGGTAATGCTGCCATGGCCATAACCTGTAATCTCTTGCATTTTTTGGCAGTTTGCATCACTGGCTCTGCTCAGCCCGTCTCAAGCAGCCCAGCTGACTATCAGCTCTGGTGCTCTGAACAACACAAGCATGATGGAGGCTGTATTTGCCCGACTTGAAGAGGGCGACGCGTTCCTGAACGTGGAGCAGTTCCTCAGCGCTCTCGCTGGAGGCGCACAGGTAACGGCAATGAGGGAGGGAAGGAAGGGAGTCAGAGGCCACCCGGAAACTCCTGCGCTTCGCTGGGGACTGCAGCGAGGTGTACTGCCTTCTGCATGACCGTTGCTTGCGTGTGGGGAAGAAGGCTGCTTTGCTTCAAGTTGATGATTTCTTCATTTCCTGGCAGGTCCTGGACATCGCGCCCGCCGTGAGGGACTTCATGATGAACCGGACATTCATCATCATCAGCGGCCGTTTCCCCCACTTCTCCAGAGGGGACTGGATAGGGTGGTTCAAGATGAGACTGCTTCCTCTCCTCCCTAGCTTTACTGCAGAGATGCTCAGCACGGCAACTTCGAACACTCCCTGCGCAGCCTACCATGTCATGTGAGTGACCGCCTCAGCTGGACACCTTCTCACAAATCCAATGGGCCGTTGAAATCCTTGCCGTTAGAAGAGAAGTCTAGCTTTTTCCAAATGCTGGCCTGTTCCGCCAGGCCCTTTTCCCGTGCCATGTGTTGCGCCTCCGTCTAGGCTTGAGGCGTAAGAATGAAAAAAAAAACAAAAGAGGGGAAGTGGGAGTCCCGTCTCCCGAGCCCAGCACTGATAGGAACCACGGTTGCTCTTAACAAACCGTAGTTTGTTTTTCAGACGTCTATACATTCAAGTGTTATCTTACCGTCCTCAGGCGTAACAGCTGTAAGAATGTGGCTTACCGGCTTTGTCCTTTTCTCCTCAGCGTCGAAGGACTGAGCAGCGGCTTCGACCAAATGGCCTCGAGCAGAAGAGAGAGGATCGCACTCGTCTTGGTCCAGTACCTGAGTCGAACGGCGCAAGCGCAAGGTACGCTTCTCGGCAATGCACAAAACCTCCCGCTCACTTTGTCTTCAGCATCCGGGGCAGCCGCTGTACTGCGTTTGGAGCGCTTCAAAAGTGTTGTTTCACTGTGTGTATGCTTCCAGGCTCGAGCTGTGCTTCCAGCACCGTCGTCCTCAGCGAATGGCTTTGGGTGAACTTTGGCAAGTTCTCCATCTATGTGTCCCTGGAGGACCTGCAGAGACTAAACCCTGACTTCTCCAGCGTAAGTCCCTCCCATGGCTTGGCAGGCGCGGCGCTTGCCATCGCCATCTCTTCCGTCGGTAATGCTGCCATGGCCATAACCTGTAATCTCTTGCATTTTTTGGCAGTTTGCATCACTGGCTCTGCTCAGCCCGTCTCAAGCAGCCCAGCTGACTATCAGCTCTGGTGCTCTGAACAACACAAGCATGATGGAGGCTGTATTTGCCCGACTTGAAGAGGGCGACGCGTTCCTGAACGTGGAGCAGTTCCTCAGCGCTCTCGCTGGAGGCGCACAGGTAACGGCAATGAGGGAGGGAAGGAAGGGAGTCAGAGGCCACCCGGAAACTCCTGCGCTTCGCTGGGGACTGCAGCGAGGCGTACTGCCTTCTGCATGACCGTTGCTTGCGTGTGGGGAAGAAGGCTGCTTTGCTTCAAGTTGATGATTTCTTCATTTCCTGGCAGGTTCTGGACATCGCGCCCGCCGTGAGGGACTTCATGATGAACCGGACATTCATCATCATCAGCGGCCGTTTCCCCCACTTCTCCAGAGGGGACTGGATAGGGTGGTTCAAGATGAGACTGCTTCCTCTCCTCCCTAGCTTTACTGCAGAGATGCTCAGCACGGCAACTTCGAACACTCCCTGCGCAGCCTACCATGTCATGTGAGTGACCGCCTCAGCTGGACACCTTCTCACAAATCCAATGGGCCGTTGAAATCCTTGCCGTTAGAAGAGAAGTCTAGCTTTTTCCAAATGCTGGCCTGTTCCGCCAGGCCCTTTACCCGTGCCATGTGTTGCGCCTCCGTCTAGGCTTGAGGCGTAAGAATGAAAAAAAACAAAAGAGCGAAGTGGGAGTCCCGTCTCCCGAGCCCAGCACTGATAGGAACCACGGTTGCTCTTAACAAACCGTAGTTTGTTTTTCAGACGTCTATACATTCAAGTGTTATCTTACCGTCCTCAGGCATAACAGCTGTAAGAATGTGGCTTACCGGCTTTGTCCTTTTCTCCTCAGCGTCGAAGGACTGAGCAGCGGCTTCGACCAAATGGCCTCGAGCAGAAGAGAGAGGATCGCACTCGTCTTGGTCCAGTACCTGAGTCGAACGGCGCAAACGCAAGGTACGCTTCTCGGCAATGCACAAAATCTCCCGCTCACTTTGTCTTCAGCATCCGGGGCAGCCGCTGTACTGCGTTTGGAGCGCTTCAAAAGTGTTGTTTCACTGTGTGTATGCTTCCAGGCTCGAGCTGTGCTTCCAGCACCGTCGTCCTCAGCGAATGGCTTTGGGTGAACTTTGGCAAGTTCTCCATCTATGTGTCCCTGGAGGACCTGCAGAGGCTAAACCCTGACTTCTCCAGCGTAAGTCCCTCCCATGGCTTGGCAGGCGCGGCGCTTGCCCTCGCCATCTCTTCCGTCGGTAATGCTGCCATGGCCATAACCTGTAATCTCTTGCATTTTTTGGCAGTTTGCATCACTGGCTCTGCTCAGCCCGTCTCAAGCAGCCCAGCTGACTATCAGCTCTGGTGCTCTGAACAACACAAGCATGATGGAGGCTGTATTTGCCCGACTTGAAGAGGGCGACGCGTTCCTGAACGTGGAGCAGTTCCTCAGCGCTCTCGCTGGAGGCGCACAGGTAACGGCAATGAGGGAGGGAAGGAAGGGAGTCAGAGGCCACCCGGAAACTCCTGCGCTTCGCTGGGGACTGCAGCGAGGTGTACTGCCTTCTGCATGACCGTTGCTTGCGTGTGGGGAAGAAGGCTGCTTTGCTTCAAGTTGATGATTTCTTCATTTCCTGGCAGGTCCTGGACATCGCGCCCGCCGTGAGGGACTTCATGATGAACCGGACATTCATCATCATCAGCGGCCGTTTCCCCCACTTCTCCAGAGGGGACTGGATAGGGTGGTTCAAGATGAGACTGCTTCCTCTCCTCCCTAGCTTTACTGCAGAGATGCTCAGCACGGCAACTTCGAACACTCCCTGCGCAGCCTACCATGTCATGTGAGTGACCGCCTCAGCTGGACACCTTCTCACAAATCCAATGGGCCGTTGAAATCCTTGCCGTTAGAAGAGAAGTCTAGCTTTTTCCAAATGCTGGCCTGTTCCGCCAGGCCCTTTACCCGTGCCATGTGTTGCGCCTCCGTCTAGGCTTGAGGCGTAAGAATGAAAAAACACAAAAGAGCGAAGTGGGAGTCCCGTCTCCCGAGCCCAGCACTGATAGGATCCACGGTTGCTCTTAACAAACCGTAGTTTGTTTTTCAGACGTCTATACATTCAAGTGTTATCTTACCGTCCTCAGGCGTAACAGCTGTAAGAATGTGGCTTACCGGCTTTGTCCTTTTCTCCTCAGCGTCGAAGGACTGAGCAGCGGCTTCGACCAAATGGCCTCGAGCAGAAGAGAGAGGATCCAACTCGTCTTGGTCCAGTACCTGAGTCGAACGGCGCAAACGCAAGGTACGCTTCTCTGCAATGCACAAAACCTCCCGCTCACTTTGTCTTCAGCATCCGGGGCAGCCGCTGTACTGCGTTTGGAGCGCTTCAAAAGTGTTGTTTCACTGTGTGTATGCTTCCAGGCTCGAGCTGTGCTTCCAGCACCGTCGTCCTCAGCGAATGGCTTTGGGTGAACTTTGGCAAGTTCTCCATCTATGTGTCCCTGGAGGACCTGCAGAGGCTGAAACCCTGACTTCTCCAGCGTAAGTCCCTCCCATGGCTTGGCAGGCGCGGCGCTTGCCCCTCGCCATCTCTTCCGTCGGTAATGCTGCCATGGCCATAACCTGTAATCTCTTGCATTTTTTGGCAGTTTGCATCACTGGCTCTGCTCAGCCCGTCTCAAGCAGCCCAGCTGACTATCAGCTCTGGTGCTCTGAACAACACAAGCATGATGGAGGCTGTATTTGCCCGACTTGAAGAGGGCGACGCGTTCCTGAACGTGGAGCAGTTCCTCAGCGCTCTCGCTGGAGGCGCACAGGTAACGGCAATGAGGGAGGGAAGGAAGGGAGTCAGAGGCCACCCGGAAACTCCTGCGCTTCGCTGGGGACTGCAGCGAGGCGTACTGCCTTCTGCATGACCGTTGCTTGCGTGTGGGGAAGAAGGCTGCTTTGCTTCAAGTTGATGATTTCTTCATTTCCTGGCAGGTCCTGGACATCGCGCCCGCCGTGAGGGACTTCATGATGAACCGGACATTCATCATCATCAGCGGCCGTTTCCCCCACTTCTCCAGAGGGGACTGGATAGGGTGGTTCAAGATGAGACTGCTTCCTCTCCTCCCTAGCTTTACCTGCAGAGATGCTCAGCACGGCAACTTCGAACACTCCCTGCGCAGCCTACCATGTCATGTGAGTGACCGCCTCAGCTGGACACCTTCTCACAAATCCAATGGGCCGTTGAAATCCTTGCCGTTCGAAGAGAAGTCTAGCTTTTTCCAAATGCTGGCCTGTTCCGCCAGGCCCTTTTCCCGTGCCATGTGTTGCGCCTCCGTCTAGGCTTGAGGCGTAAGAATGAAAAAAAACAAAAGAGGGGAAGTGGGAGTCCCGTCTCCCGAGCCCAGCACTGATAGGAACCACGGTTGCTCTTAACAAACCGTAGTTTGTTTTTCAGACGTCTATACATTCAAGTGTTATCTTACCGTCCTCAGGCGTAACAGCTGTAAGAATGTGGCTTACCGGCTTTGTCCTTTTCTCCTCAGCGTCGAAGGACTGAGCAGCGGCTTCGACCAAATGGCCTCGAGCAGAAGAGAGAGGATCGCACTCGTCTTGGTCCAGTACCTGAGTCGAACGGCGCAAACGCAAGGTACGCTTCTCGGCAATGCACAAAACCTCCCGCTCACTTTGTCTTCAGCATCCGGGGCAGCCGCTGTACTGCGTTTGGAGCGCTTCAAAAGTGTTGTTTCACTGTGTGTATGCTTCCAGGCTCGAGCTGTGCTTCCAGCACCGTCGTCCTCAGCGAATGGCTTTGGGTGAACTTTGGCAAGTTCTCCATCTATGTGTCCCTGGAGGACCTGCAGAGGCTAAACCCCTGACTTCTCCAGCGTAAGTCCCTCCCATGGCTTGGCAGGCGCGGCGCTTGCCCCTCGCCATCTCTTCCGTCGGTAATGCTGCCATGGCCATAACCTGTAATCTCTTGCATTTTTTGGCAGTTTGCATCACTGGCTCTGCTCAGCCCGTCTCAAGCAGCCCAGCTGACTATCAGCTCTGGTGCTCTGAACAACACAAGCATGATGGAGGCTGTATTTGCCCGACTTGAAGAGGGCGACGCGTTCCTGAACGTGGAGCAGTTCCTCAGCGCTCTCGCTGGAGGCGCACAGGTAACGGCACTGAGGGAGGGAAGGAAGGGAGTCAGAGGCCACCCGGAAACTCCTGCGCTTCGCTGGGGACTGCAGCGAGGCGTACTGCCTTCTGCATGACCGTTGCTTGCGTGTGGGGAAGAAGGCTGCTTTGCTTCAAGTTGATGATTTCTTCATTTCCTGGCAGGTCCTGGACATCGCGCCCGCCGTGAGGGACTTCATGATGAACCGGACATTCATCATCATCAGCGGCCGTTTCCCCCACTTCTCCAGAGGGGACTGGATAGGGTGGTTCAAGATGAGACTGCTTCCTCTCCTCCCTAGCTTTACTGCAGAGATGCTCAGCACGGCAACTTCGAACACTCCCTGCGCAGCCTACCATGTCATGTGAGTGACCGCCTCAGCTGGACACCTTCTCACAAATCCAATGGGCCGTTGAAATCCTTGCCGTTAGAAGAGAAGTCTAGCTTTTTCCAAATGCTGGCCTGTTCCGCCAGGCCCTTTTCCCGTGCCATGTGTTGCGCCTCCGTCTAGGCTTGAGGCGTAAGAATGAAAAAAAAACAAAAGAGGGGAAGTGGGAGTCCCGTCTCCCGAGCCCAGCACTGATAGGAACCACGGTTGCTCTTAACAAACCGTAGTTTGTTTTTCAGACGTCTATACATTCAAGTGTTATCTTACCGTCCTCAGGCGTAACAGCTGTAAGAATGTGGCTTACCGGCTTTGTCCTTTTCTCCTCAGCGTCGAAGGACTGAGCAGCGGCTTCGACCAAATGGCCTCGAGCAGAAGAGAGAGGATCGCACTCGTCTTGGTCCAGTACCTGAGTCGAACGGCGCAAACGCAAGGTACGCTTCTCGGCAATGCACAAAACCTCCCGCTCACTTTGTCTTCAGCATCCGGGGCAGCCGCTGTACTGCGTTTGGAGCGCTTCAAAAGTGTTGTTTCACTGTGTGTATGCTTCCAGGCTCGAGCTGTGCTTCCAGCACCGTCGTCCTCAGCGAATGGCTTTGGGTGAACTTTGGCAAGTTCTCCATCTATGTGTCCCTGGAGGACCTGCAGAGGCTGAACCCCTGACTTCTCCAGCGTAAGTCCCTCCCATGGCTTGGCAGGCGCGGCGCTTGCCCCCTCGCCATCTCTTCCGTCGGTAATGCTGCCATGGCCATAACCTGTAATCTCTTGCATTTTTTGGCAGTTTGCATCACTGGCTCTGCTCAGCCCGTCTCAAGCAGCCCAGCTGACTATCAGCTCTGGTGCTCTGAACAACACAAGCATGATGGAGGCTGTATTTGCCCGACTTGAAGAGGGCGACGCGTTCCTGAACGTGGAGCAGTTCCTCAGCGCTCTCGCTGGAGGCGCACAGGTAACGGCAATGAGGGAGGGAAGGAAGGGAGTCAGAGGCCACCCGGAAACTCCTGCGCTTCGCTGGGGACTGCAGCGAGGTGTACTGCCTTCTGCATGACCGTTGCTTGCGTGTGGGGAAGAAGGCTGCTTTGCTTCAAGTTGATGATTTCTTCATTTCCTGGCAGGTTCCTGGACATCGCGCCCGCCGTGAGGGACTTCATGATGAACCGGACATTCATCATCATCAGCGGCCGTTTCCCCCACTTCTCCAGAGGGGACTGGATAGGGTGGTTCAAGATGAGACTGCTTCCTCTCCTCCCTAGCTTTACCTGCAGAGATGCTCAGCACGGCAACTTCGAACACTCCCTGCGCAGCCTACCATGTCATGTGAGTGACCGCCTCAGCTGGACACCTTCTCACAAATCCAATGGGCCGTTGAAATCCTTGCCGTTAGAAGAGAAGTCTAGCTTTTTCCAAATGCTGGCCTGTTCCGCCAGGCCCTTTTCCCGTGCCATGTGTTGCGCCTCCGTCTAGGCTTGAGGCGTAAGAATGAAAAAAAACAAAAGAGGGGAAGTGGGAGTCCCGTCTCCCGAGCCCAGCACTGACAGGAACCACGGTTGCTCTTAACAAACCGTAGTTTGTTTTTCAGACGTCTATACATTCAAGTGTTATCTTACCGTCCTCAGGCGTAACAGCTGTAAGAATGTGGCTTACCGGCTTTGTCCTTTTCTCCTCAGCGTCGAAGGACTGAGCAGCGGCTTCGACCAAATGGCCTCGAGCAGAAGAGAGAGGATCGCACTCGTCTTGGTCCAGTACCTGAGTCGAACGGCGCAAACGCAAGGTACGCTTCTCGGCAATGCACAAAACCTCCCGCTCACTTTGTCTTCAGCATCCGGGGCAGCCGCTGTACTGCGTTTGGAGCGCTTCAAAAGTGTTGTTTCACTGTGTGTATGCTTCCAGGCTCGAGCTGTGCTTCCAGCACCGTCGTCCTCAGCGATGGCTTTGGGTGAACTTTGGCAAGTTCTCCATCTATGTGTCCCTGGAGGACCTGCAGAGGCTGAACCCCTGACTTCTCCAGCGTAAGTCCCTCCCATGGCTTGGCAGGCGCGGCGCTTGCCCCTCGCCATCTCTTCCGTCGGTAATGCTGTCATGGCCATAACCTGTAATCTCTTGCATTTTTTGGCAGTTTGCATCACTGGCTCTGCTCAGCCCGTCTCAAGCCGCCCAGCTGACTATCAGCTCTGGTGCTCTGAACAACACAAGCATGATGGAGGCTGTATTTGCCCGACTTGAAGAGGGCGACGCGTTCCTGAACGTGGAGCAGTTCCTCAGCGCTCTCGCTGGAGGCGCACAGGTAACGGCACTGAGGGAGGGAAGGAAGGGAGTCAGAGGCCACCCGGAAACTCCTGCGCTTCGCTGGGGACTGCAGCGAGGTGTACTGCCTTCTGCATGACCGTTGCTTGCGTGTGGGGAAGAAGGCTGCTTTGCTTCAAGTTGATGACTTCTTCATTTCCTGGCAGGTTCTGGACATCGCGCCCGCCGTGAGGGACTTCATGATGAACCGGACATTCATCATCATCAGCGGCCGTTTCCCCCACTTCTCCAGAGGGGACTGGATAGGGTGGTTCAAGATGAGACTGCTTCCTCTCCTCCCTAGCTTTACCGCAGAGATGCTCAGCACGGCAACTTCGAACACTCCCTGCGCAGCCTACCATGTCATGTGAGTGACCGCCTCAGCTGGACACCTTCTCACAAATCCAATGGGCCGTTGAAATCCTTGCCGTTAGAAGAGAAGTCTAGCTTTTTCCAAATGCTGGCCTGTTCCGCCAGGCCCTTTTCCCGTGCCATGTGTTGCGCCTCCGTCTAGGCTTGAGGCGTAAGAATGAAAAAAAACAAAAGAGGGGAAGTGGGAGTCCCGTCTCCCGAGCCCAGCACTGATAGGAACCACGGTTGCTCTTAACAAACCGTAGTTTGTTTTTCAGACGTCTATACATTCAAGTGTTATCTTACCGTCCTCAGGCGTAACAGCTGTAAGAATGTGGCTTACCGGCTTTGTCCTTTTCTCCTCAGCGTCGAAGGACTGAGCAGCGGCTTCGACCAAATGGCCTCGAGCAGAAGAGAGAGGATCGCACTCGTCTTGGTCCAGTACCTGAGTCGAACGGCGCAAACGCAAGGTACGCTTCTCGGCAATGCACAAAACCTCCCGCTCACTTTGTCTTCAGCATCCGGGGCAGCCGCTGTACTGCGTTTGGAGCGCTTCAAAAGTGTTGTTTCACTGTGTGTATGCTTCCAGGCTCGAGCTGTGCTTCCAGCACCGTCGTCCTCAGCGAATGGCTTTGGGTGAACTTTGGCAAGTTCTCCATCTATGTGTCCCTGGAGGACCTGCAGAGGCTGAACCCCGACTTCTCCAGCGTAAGTCCCTCCCATGGCTTGGCAGGCGCGGCGCTTGCCCCCCTCGCCATCTCTTCCGTCGGTAATGCTGCCATGGCCATAACCTGTAATCTCTTGCATTTTTTGGCAGTTTGCATCACTGGCTCTGCTCAGCCCGTCTCAAGCCGCCCAGCTGACTATCAGCTCTGGTGCTCTGAACAACACAAGCATGATGGAGGCTGTATTTGCCCGACTTGAAGAGGGCGACGCGTTCCTGAACGTGGAGCAGTTCCTCAGCGCTCTCGCTGGAGGCGCACAGGTAACGGCAATGAGGGAGGGAAGGAAGGGAGTCAGAGGCCACCCGGAAACTCCTGCGCTTCGCTGGGGACTGCAGCGAGGTGTACTGCCTTCTGCATGACCGTTGCTTGCGTGTGGGGAAGAAGGCTGCTTTGCTTCAAGTTGATGATTTCTTCATTTCCTGGCAGGTTCTGGACATCGCGCCCGCCGTGAGGGACTTCATGATGAACCGGACATTCATCATCATCAGCGGCCGTTTCCCCCACTTCTCCAGAGGGGACTGGATAGGGTGGTTCAAGATGAGACTGCTTCCTCTCCTCCCTAGCTTTACCGCAGAGATGCTCAGCACGGCAACTTCGAACACTCCCTGCGCAGCCTACCATGTCATGTGAGTGACCGCCTCAGCTGGACACCTTCTCACAAATCCAATGGGCCGTTGAAATCCTTGCCGTTAGAAGAGAAGTCTAGCTTTTTCCAAATGCTGGCCTGTTCCGCCAGGCCCTTTTCCCGTGCCATGTGTTGCGCCTCCGTCTAGGCTTGAGGCGTAAGAATGAAAAAAAACAAAAGATGGGAAGTGGGAGTCCCGTCTCCCGAGCCCAGCACTGATAGGAACCACGGTTGCTCTTAACAAACCGTAGTTTGTTTTTCAGACGTCTATACATTCAAGTGTTATCTTACCGTCCTCAGGCGTAACAGCTGTAAGAATGTGGCTTACCGGCTTTGTCCTTTTCTCCTCAGCGTCGAAGGACTGAGCAGCGGCTTCGACCAAATGGCCTCGAGCAGAAGAGAGAGGATCGCACTCGTCTTGGTCCAGTACCTGAGTCGAACGGCGCAAGCGCAAGGTACGCTTCTCGGCAATGCACAAAACCTCCCGCTCACTTTGTCTTCAGCATCCGGGGCAGCCGCTGTACTGCGTTTGGAGCGCTTCAAAAGTGTTGTTTCACTGTGTGTATGCTTCCAGGCTCGAGCTGTGCTTCCAGCACCGTCGTCCTCAGCGAATGGCTTTGGGTGAACTTTGGCAAGTTCTCCATCTATGTGTCCCTGGAGGACCTGCAGAGGCTGAACCCCTGACTTCTCCAGCGTAAGTCCCTCCCATGGCTTGGCAGGCGCGGCGCTTGCCCCTCGCCATCTCTTCCGTCGGTAATGCTGCCATGGCCATGACCTGTAATCTCTTGCATTTTTTGGCAGTTTGCATCACTGGCTCTGCTCAGCCCGTCTCAAGCCGCCCAGCTGACTATCAGCTCTGGTGCTCTGAACAACACAAGCATGATGGAGGCTGTATTTGCCCGACTTGAAGAGGGCGACGCGTTCCTGAACGTGGAGCAGTTCCTCAGCGCTCTCGCTGGAGGCGCACAGGTAACGGCAATGAGGGAGGGAAGGAAGGGAGTCAGAGGCCACCCGGAAACTCCTGCGCTTCGCTGGGGACTGCAGCGAGGTGTACTGCCTTCTGCATGACCGTTGCTTGCGTGTGGGGAAGAAGGCTGCTTTGCTTCAAGTTGATGACTTCTTCATTTCCTGGCAGGTTCTGGACATCGCGCCCGCCGTGAGGGACTTCATGATGAACCGGACATTCATCATCATCAGCGGCCGTTTCCCCCACTTCTCCAGAGGGGACTGGATAGGGTGGTTCAAGATGAGACTGCTTCCTCTCCTCCCTAGCTTTACCGCAGAGATGCTCAGCACGGCAACTTCGAACACTCCCTGCGCAGCCTACCATGTCATGTGAGTGACCGCCTCAGCTGGACACCTTCTCACAAATCCAATGGGCCGTTGAAATCCTTGCCGTTAGAAGAGAAGTCTAGCTTTTTCCAAATGCTGGCCTGTTCCGCCAGGCCCTTTTCCCGTGCCATGTGTTGCGCCTCCGTCTAGGCTTGAGGCGTAAGAATGAAAAAAAACAAAAGATGGGAAGTGGGAGTCCCGTCTCCCGAGCCCAGCACTGATAGGAACCACGGTTGCTCTTAACAAACCGTAGTTTGTTTTTCAGACGTCTATACATTCAAGTGTTATCTTACCGTCCTCAGGCGTAACAGCTGTAAGAATGTGGCTTACCGGCTTTGTCCTTTTCTCCTCAGCGTCGAAGGACTGAGCAGCGGCTTCGACCAAATGGCCTCGAGCAGAAGAGAGAGGATCGCACTCGTCTTGGTCCAGTACCTGAGTCGAACGGCGCAAACGCAAGGTACGCTTCTCGGCAATGCACAAAACCTCCCGCTCACTTTGTCTTCAGCATCCGGGGCAGCCGCTGTACTGCGTTTGGAGCGCTTCAAAAGTGTTGTTTCACTGTGTGTATGCTTCCAGGCTCGAGCTGTGCTTCCAGCACCGTCGTCCTCAGCGAATGGCTTTGGGTGAACTTTGGCAAGTTCTCCATCTATGTGTCCCTGGAGGACCTGCAGAGGCTGAACCCCGACTTCTCCAGCGTAAGTCCCTCCCATGGCTTGGCAGGCGCGGCGCTTGCCCCCTCGCCATCTCTTCCGTCGGTAATGCTGCCATGGCCATGACCTGTAATCTCTTGCATTTTTTGGCAGTTTGCATCACTGGCTCTGCTCAGCCCGTCTCAAGCCGCCCAGCTGACTATCAGCTCTGGTGCTCTGAACAACACAAGCATGATGGAGGCTGTAGTTGCCCGACTTGAAGAGGGCGACGCGTTCCTGAACGTGGAGCAGTTCCTCAGCGCTCTCGCTGGAGGCGCACAGGTAACGGCAATGAGGGAGGGAAGGAAGGGAGTCAGAGGCCACCCGGAAACTCCTGCGCTTCGCTGGGGACTGCAGCGAGGTGTACTGCCTTCTGCATGACCGTTGCTTGCGTGTGGGGAAGAAGGCTGCTTTGCTTCAAGTTGATGATTTCTTCATTTCCTGGCAGGTTCTGGACATCGCGCCCGCCGTGAGGGACTTCATGATGAACCGGACATTCATCATCATCAGCGGCCGTTTCCCCCACTTCTCCAGAGGGGACTGGATAGGGTGGTTCAAGATGAGACTGCTTCCTCTCCTCCCTAGCTTTACCGCAGAGATGCTCAGCACGGCAACTTCGAACACTCCCTGCGCAGCCTACCATGTCATGTGAGTGACCGCCTCAGCTGGACACCTTCTCACAAATCCAATGGGCCGTTGAAATCCTTGCCGTTAGAAGAGAAGTCTAGCTTTTTCCAAATGCTGGCCTGTTCCGCCAGGCCCTTTTCCCGTGCCATGTGTTGCGCCTCCGTCTAGGCTTGAGGCGTAAGAATGAAAAAAACAAAAGAGGGAAGTGGGAGT
>NC_044501.1:10000-44885 GCF_902362185.1 Chanos chanos | reverse complement strand
CGGCACTGAGGGAGGGAAGGAAGGGAGTCAGAGGCCACCCGGAAACTCCTGCGCTTCGCTGGGGACTGCAGCGAGGTGTACTGCCTTCTGCATGACCGTTGCTTGCGTGTGGGGAAGAAGGCTGCTTTGCTTCAAGTTGATGATTTCTTCATTTCCTGGCAGGTTCTGGACATCGCGCCCGCCGTGAGGGACTTCATGATGAACCGGACATTCATCATCATCAGCGGCCGTTTCCCCCACTTCTCCAGAGGGGACTGGATAGGGTGGTTCAAGATGAGACTGCCTCCTCTCCTCCCTAGCTTTACCGCAGAGATGCTCAGCACGGCAACTTCGAACACTCCCTGCGCAGCCTACCATGTCATGTGAGTGACCGCCTCAGCTGGACACCTTCTCACAAATCCAATGGGCCGTTGAAATCCTTGCCGTTAGAAGAGAAGTCTAGCTTTTTCCAAATGCTGGCCTGTTCCGCCAGGCCCTTTACCCGTGCCATGTGTTGCGCCTCCGTCTAGGCTTGAGGCGTAAGAATGAAAAAAAACAAAAGAGGGGAAGTGGGAGTCCCGTCTCCCGAGCCCAGCACTGACAGGAACCACGGTTGCTCTTAACAAACCGTAGTTTGTTTTTCAGACGTCTATACATTCAAGTGTTATCTTACCGTCCTCAGGCGTAACAGCTGTAAGAATGTGGCTTACCGGCTTTGTCCTTTTCTCCTCAGCGTCGAAGGACTGAGCAGCGGCTTCGACCAAATGGCCTCGAGCAGAAGAGAGAGGATCGCACTCGTCTTGGTCCAGTACCTGAGTCGAACGGCGCAAACGCAAGGTACGCTTCTCGGCAATGCACAAAACCTCCCGCTCACTTTGTCTTCAGCATCCGGGGCAGCCGCTGTACTGCGTTTGGAGCGCTTCAAAAGTGTTGTTTCACTGTGTGTATGCTTCCAGGCTCGAGCTGTGCTTCCAGCACCGTCGTCCTCAGCGAATGGCTTTGGGTGAACTTTGGCAAGTTCTCCATCTATGTGTCCCTGGAGGACCTGCAGAGGCTGAACCCCGACTTCTCCAGCGTAAGTCCCTCCCATGGCTTGGCAGGCGCGGCGCTTGCCCCCTCGCCATCTCTTCCGTCGGTAATGCTGCCATGGCCATAACCTGTAATCTCTTGCATTTTTTGGCAGTTTGCATCACTGGCTCTGCTCAGCCCTTCTCAAGCCGCCCAGCTGACTATCAGCTCTGGTGCTCTGAACAACACAAGCATGATGGAGGCTGTATTTGCCCGACTTGAAGAGGGCGACGCGTTCCTGAACGTGGAGCAGTTCCTCAGCGCTCTCGCTGGAGGCGCACAGGTAACGGCAATGAGGGAGGGAAGGAAGGGAGTCAGAGGCCACCCGGAAACTCCTGCGCTTCGCTGGGGACTGCAGCGAGGTGTACTGCCTTCTGCATGACCGTTGCTTGCGTGTGGGGAAGAAGGCTGCTTTGCTTCAAGTTGATGATTTCTTCATTTCCTGGCAGGTTCTGGACATCGCGCCCGCCGTGAGGGACTTCATGATGAACCGGACATTCATCATCATCAGCGGCCGTTTCCCCCACTTCTCCAGAGGGGACTGGATAGGGTGGTTCAAGATGAGACTGCTTCCTCTCCTCCCTAGCTTTACCGCAGAGATGCTCAGCACGGCAACTTCGAACACTCCCTGCGCAGCCTACCATGTCATGTGAGTGACCGCCTCAGCTGGACACCTTCTCACAAATCCAATGGGCCGTTGAAATCCTTGCCGTTAGAAGAGAAGTCTAGCTTTTTCCAAATGCTGGCCTGTTCCGCCAGGCCCTTTTCCCGTGCCATGTGTTGCGCCTCCGTCTAGGCTTGAGGCGTAAGAATGAAAAAAAACAAAAGAGGGGAAGTGGGAGTCCCGTCTCCCGAGCCCAGCACTGACAGGAACCACGGTTGCTCTTAACAAACCGTAGTTTGTTTTTCAGACGTCTATACATTCAAGTGTTATCTTGCCGTCCTCAGGCGTAACAGCTGTAAGAATGTGGCTTACCGGCTTTGTCCTTTTCTCCTCAGCGTCGAAGGACTGAGCAGCGGCTTCGACCAAATGGCCTCGAGCAGAAGAGAGAGGATCGCACTCGTCTTGGTCCAGTACCTGAGTCGAACGGCGCAAGCGCAAGGTACGCTTCTCGGCAATGCACAAAACCTCCCGCTCACTTTGTCTTCAGCATCCGGGGCAGCCGCTGTACTGCGTTTGGAGCGCTTCAAAAGTGTTGTTTCACTGTGTGTATGCTTCCAGGCTCGAGCTGTGCTTCCAGCACCGTCGTCCTCAGCGAATGGCTTTGGGTGAACTTTGGCAAGTTCTCCATCTATGTGTCCCTGGAGGACCTGCAGAGGCTGAACCCCGACTTCTCCAGCGTAAGTCCCTCCCATGGCTTGGCAGGCGCGGCGCTTGCCCCCTCGCCATCTCTTCCGTCGGTAATGCTGCCATGGACATAACCTGTAATCTCTTGCATTTTTTGGCAGTTTGCATCACTGGCTCTGCTCAGCCCGTCTCAAGCCGCCCAGCTGACTATCAGCTCTGGTGCTCTGAACAACACAAGCATGATGGAGGCTGTATTTGCCCGACTTGAAGAGGGCGACGCGTTCCTGAACGTGGAGCAGTTCCTCAGCGCTCTCGCTGGAGGCGCACAGGTAACGGCAATGAGGGAGGGAAGGAAGGAAGTCAGAGGCCACCCGGAAACTCCTGCGCTTCGCTGGGGACTGCAGCGAGGTGTACTGCCTTCTGCATGACCGTTGCTTGCGTGTGGGGAAGAAGGCTGCTTTGCTTCAAGTTGATGATTTCTTCATTTCCTGGCAGGTTCTGGACATCGCGCCCGCCGTGAGGGACTTCATGATGAACCGGACATTCATCATCATCAGCGGCCGTTTCCCCCACTTCTCCAGAGGGGACTGGATAGGGTGGTTCAAGATGAGACTGCTTCCTCTCCTCCCTAGCTTTACCGCAGAGATGCTCAGCACGGCAACTTCGAACACTCCCTGCGCAGCCTACCATGTCATGTGAGTGACCGCCTCAGCTGGACACCTTCTCACAAATCCAATGGGCCGTTGAAATCCTTGCCGTTAGAAGAGAAGTCTAGCTTTTTCCAAATGCTGGCCTGTTCCGCCAGGCCCTTTTCCCGTGCCATGTGTTGCGCCTCCGTCTAGGCTTGAGGCGTAAGAATGAAAAAAAAACAAAAGAGGGGAAGTGGGAGTCCCGTCTCCCGAGCCCAGCACTGACAGGAACCACGGTTGCTCTTAACAAACCGTAGTTTGTTTTTCAGACGTCTATACATTCAAGTGTTATCTTACCGTCCTCAGGCGTAACAGCTGTAAGAATGTGGCTTACCGGCTTTGTCCTTTTCTCCTCAGCGTCGAAGGACTGAGCAGCGGCTTCGACCAAATGGCCTCGAGCAGAAGAGAGAGGATCGCACTCGTCTTGGTCCAGTACCTGAGTCGAACGGCGCAAACGCAAGGTACGCTTCTCGGCAATGCACAAAACCTCCCGCTCACTTTGTCTTCAGCATCCGGGGCAGCCGCTGTACTGCGTTTGGAGCGCTTCAAAAGTGTTGTTTCACTGTGTGTATGCTTCCAGGCTCGAGCTGTGCTTCCAGCACCGTCGTCCTCAGCGAATGGCTTTGGGTGAACTTTGGCAAGTTCTCCATCTATGTGTCCCTGGAGGACCTGCAGAGGCTGAACCCCGACTTCTCCAGCGTAAGTCCCTCCCATGGCTTGGCAGGCGCAGCGCTTGCCCCCTCGCCATCTCTTCCGTCGGTAATGCTGCCATGGCCATGACCTGTAATCTCTTGCATTTTTTGGCAGTTTGCATCACTGGCTCTGCTCAGCCCGTCTCAAGCCGCCCAGCTGACTATCAGCTCTGGTGCTCTGAACAACACAAGCATGATGGAGGCTGTATTTGCCCGACTTGAAGAGGGCGACGCGTTCCTGAACGTGGAGCAGTTCCTCAGCGCTCTCGCTGGAGGCGCACAGGTAACGGCACTGAGGGAGGGAAGGAAGGGAGTCAGAGGCCACCCGGAAACTCCTGCGCTTCGCTGGGGACTGCAGCGAGGTGTACTGCCTTCTGCATGACCGTTGCTTGCGTGTGGGGAAGAAGGCTGCTTTGCTTCAAGTTGATGATTTCTTCATTTCCTGGCAGGTTCTGGACATCGCGCCCGCCGTGAGGGACTTCATGATGAACCGGACATTCATCATCATCAGCGGCCGTTTCCCCCACTTCTCCAGAGGGGACTGGATAGGGTGGTTCAAGATGAGACTGCCTCCTCTCCTCCCTAGCTTTACCGCAGAGATGCTCAGCACGGCAACTTCGAACACTCCCTGCGCAGCCTACCATGTCATGTGAGTGACCGCCTCAGCTGGACACCTTCTCACAAATCCAATGGGCCGTTGAAATCCTTGCCGTTAGAAGAGAAGTCTAGCTTTTTCCAAATGCTGGCCTGTTCCGCCAGGCCCTTTTCCCGTGCCATGTGTTGCGCCTCCGTCTAGGCTTGAGGCGTAAGAATGAAAAAAAACAAAAGAGGGGAAGTGGGAGTCCCGTCTCCCGAGCCCAGCACTGACAGGAACCACGGTTGCTCTTAACAAACCGTAGTTTGTTTTTCAGACGTCTATACATTCAAGTGTTATCTTACCGTCCTCAGGCGTAACAGCTGTAAGAATGTGGCTTACCGGCTTTGTCCTTTTCTCCTCAGCGTCGAAGGACTGAGCAGCGGCTTCGACCAAATGGCCTCGAGCAGAAGAGAGAGGATCGCACTCGTCTTGGTCCAGTACCTGAGTCGAACGGCGCAAGCGCAAGGTACGCTTCTCGGCAATGCACAAAACCTCCCGCTCACTTTGTCTTCAGCATCCGGGGCAGCCGCTGTACTGCGTTTGGAGCGCTTCAAAAGTGTTGTTTCACTGTGTGTATGCTTCCAGGCTCGAGCTGTGCTTCCAGCACCGTCGTCCTCAGCGAATGGCTTTGGGTGAACTTTGGCAAGTTCTCCATCTATGTGTCCCTGGAGGACCTGCAGAGGCTGAACCCCGACTTCTCCAGCGTAAGTCCCTCCCATGGCTTGGCAGGCGCGGCGCTTGCCCCCTCGCCATCTCTTCCGTCGGTAATGCTGCCATGGACATAACCTGTAATCTCTTGCATTTTTTGGCAGTTTGCATCACTGGCTCTGCTCAGCCCGTCTCAAGCCGCCCAGCTGACTATCAGCTCTGGTGCTCTGAACAACACAAGCATGATGGAGGCTGTATTTGCCCGACTTGAAGAGGGCGACGCGTTCCTGAACGTGGAGCAGTTCCTCAGCGCTCTCGCTGGAGGCGCACAGGTAACGGCAATGAGGGAGGGAAGGAAGGAAGTCAGAGGCCACCCGGAAACTCCTGCGCTTCGCTGGGGACTGCAGCGAGGTGTACTGCCTTCTGCATGACCGTTGCTTGCGTGTGGGGAAGAAGGCTGCTTTGCTTCAAGTTGATGATTTCTTCATTTCCTGGCAGGTTCTGGACATCGCGCCCGCCGTGAGGGACTTCATGATGAACCGGACATTCATCATCATCAGCGGCCGTTTCCCCCACTTCTCCAGAGGGGACTGGATAGGGTGGTTCAAGATGAGACTGCTTCCTCTCCTCCCTAGCTTTACCGCAGAGATGCTCAGCACGGCAACTTCGAACACTCCCTGCGCAGCCTACCATGTCATGTGAGTGACCGCCTCAGCTGGACACCTTCTCACAAATCCAATGGGCCGTTGAAATCCTTGCCGTTAGAAGAGAAGTCTAGCTTTTTCCAAATGCTGGCCTGTTCCGCCAGGCCCTTTTCCCGTGCCATGTGTTGCGCCTCCGTCTAGGCTTGAGGCGTAAGAATGAAAAAAAACAAAAGAGGGGAAGTGGGAGTCCCGTCTCCCGAGCCCAGCACTGACAGGAACCACGGTTGCTCTTAACAAACCGTAGTTTGTTTTTCAGACGTCTATACATTCAAGTGTTATCTTACCGTCCTCAGGCGTAACAGCTGTAAGAATGTGGCTTACCGGCTTTGTCCTTTTCTCCTCAGCGTCGAAGGACTGAGCAGCGGCTTCGACCAAATGGCCTCGAGCAGAAGAGAGAGGATCGCACTCGTCTTGGTCCAGTACCTGAGTCGAACGGTGCAAACGCAAGGTACGCTTCTCGGCAATGCACAAAACCTCCCGCTCACTTTGTCTTCAGCATCCGGGGCAGCCGCTGTACTGCGTTTGGAGCGCTTCAAAAGTGTTGTTTCACTGTGTGTATGCTTCCAGGCTCGAGCTGTGCTTCCAGCACCGTCGTCCTCAGCGAATGGCTTTGGGTGAACTTTGGCAAGTTCTCCATCTATGTGTCCCTGGAGGACCTGCAGAGGCTGAACCCCGACTTCTCCAGCGTAAGTCCCTCCCATGGCTTGGCAGGCGCGGCGCTTGCCCCCTCGCCATCTCTTCCGTCGGTAATGCTGCCATGGCCATGACCTGTAATCTCTTGCATTTTTTGGCAGTTTGCATCACTGGCTCTGCTCAGCCCGTCTCAAGCCGCCCAGCTGACTATCAGCTCTGGTGCTCTGAACAACACAAGCATGATGGAGGCTGTATTTGCCCGACTTGAAGAG
Organism: Chanos chanos; assembly: GCF_902362185.1. Taxonomy (NCBI): domain Eukaryota; kingdom Metazoa; phylum Chordata; class Actinopteri; order Gonorynchiformes; family Chanidae; genus Chanos; species Chanos chanos. The sequence continues at coordinate 38,275 of NC_044501.1, read as the reverse complement.
GGCGATGCGTTCCTGAACGTGGAGCAGTTCCTCAGCGCTCTCGCTGGAGGCGCACAGGTAACGGCACTGAGGGAGGGAAGGAAGGGAGTCAGAGGCCACCCGGAAACTCCTGCGCTTCGCTGGGGACTGCAGCGAGGTGTACTGCCTTCTGCATGACCGTTGCTTGCGTGTGGGGAAGAAGGCTGCTTTGCTTCAAGTTGATGATTTCTTCATTTCCTGGCAGGTTCTGGACATCGCGCCCGCCGTGAGGGACTTCATGATGAACCGGACATTCATCATCATCAGCGGCCGTTTCCCCCACTTCTCCAGAGGGGACTGGATAGGGTGGTTCAAGATGAGACTGCTTCCTCTCCTCCCTAGCTTTACCGCAGAGATGCTCAGCACGGCAACTTCGAACACTCCCTGCGCAGCCTACCATGTCATGTGAGTGACCGCCTCAGCTGGACACCTTCTCACAAATCCAATGGGCCGTTGAAATCCTTGCCGTTAGAAGAGAAGTCTAGCTTTTTCCAAATGCTGGCCTGTTCCGCCAGGCCCTTTTCCCGTGCCATGTGTTGCGCCTCCGTCTAGGCTTGAGGCGTAAGAATGAAAAAAAAACAAAAGAGGGGAAGTGGGAGTCCCGTCTCCCGAGCCCAGCACTGACAGGAACCACGGTTGCTCTTAACAAACCGTAGTTTGTTTTTCAGACGTCTATACATTCAAGTGTTATCTTACCGTCCTCAGGCGTAACAGCTGTAAGAATGTGGCTTACCGGCTTTGTCCTTTTCTCCTCAGCGTCGAAGGACTGAGCAGCGGCTTCGACCAAATGGCCTCGAGCAGAAGAGAGAGGATCGCACTCGTCTTGGTCCAGTACCTGAGTCGAACGGCGCAAGCGCAAGGTACGCTCTCGGCAATGCACAAAACCTCCCGCTCACTTTGTCTTCAGCATCCGGGGCAGCCGCTGTACTGCGTTTGGAGCGCTTCAAAAGTGTTGTTTCACTGTGTGTATGCTTCCAGGCTCGAGCTGTGCTTCCAGCACCGTCGTCCTCAGCGAATGGCTTTGGGTGAACTTTGGCAAGTTCTCCATCTATGTGTCCCTGGAGGACCTGCAGAGGCTGAACCCTGACTTCTCCAGCGTAAGTCCCTCCCATGGCTTGGCAGGCGCGGCGCTTGCCCCCTCGCCATCTCTTCCGTTGGTAATGCTGCCATGGCCATAACCTGTAATCTCTTGCATTTTTTGGCAGTTTGCATCACTGGCTCTGCTCAGCCCGTCTCAAGCCGCCCAGCTGACTATCAGCTCTGGTGCTCTGAACAACACAAGCATGATGGAGGCTGTATTTGCCCGACTTGAAGAGGGCGACGCGTTCCTGAACGTGGAGCAGTTCCTCAGCGCTCTCGCTGGAGGCGCAGAGGTAACGGCAATGAGGGAGGGAAGGAAGGGAGTCAGAGGCCACCCGGAAACTCCTGCGCTTCGCTGGGGACTGCAGCGAGGTGTACTGCCTTCTGCATGACCGTTGCTTGCGTGTGGGGAAGAAGGCTGCTTTGCTTCAAGTTGATGATTTCTTCATTTCCTGGCAGGTTCTGGACATCGCGCCCGCCGTGAGGGACTTCATGATGAACCGGACATTCATCATCATCAGCGGCCGTTTCCCCCACTTCTCCAGAGGGGACTGGATAGGGTGGTTCAAGATGAGACTGCTTCCTCTCCTCCCTAGCTTTACCGCAGAGATGCTCAGCACGGCAACTTCGAACACTCCCTGCGCAGCCTACCATGTCATGTGAGTGACCGCCTCAGCTGGACACCTTCTCACAAATCCAATGGGCCGTTGAAATCCTTGCCGTTAGAAGAGAAGTCTAGCTTTTTCCAAATGCTGGCCTGTTCCGCCAGGCCCTTTTCCCGTGCCATGTGTTGCGCCTCCGTCTAGGCTTGAGGCGTAAGAATGAAAAAAAACAAAAGAGGGGAAGTGGGAGTCCCGTCTCCCGAGCCCAGCACTGACAGGAACCACGGTTGCTCTTAACAAACCGTAGTTTGTTTTTCAGACGTCTATACATTCAAGTGTTATCTTACCGTCCTCAGGCGTAACAGCTGTAAGAATGTGGCTTACCGGCTTTGTCCTTTTCTCCTCAGCGTCGAAGGACTGAGCAGCGGCTTCGACCAAATGGCCTCGAGCAGAAGAGAGAGGATCGCACTCGTCTTGGTCCAGTACCTGAGTCGAACGGCGCAAGCGCAAGGTACGCTTCTCGGCAATGCACAAAACCTCCCGCTCACTTTGTCTTCAGCATCCGGGGCAGCCGCTGTACTGCGTTTGGAGCGCTTCAAAAGTGTTGTTTCACTGTGTGTATGCTTCCAGGCTCGAGCTGTGCTTCCAGCACCGTCGTCCTCAGCGAATGGCTTTGGGTGAACTTTGGCAAGTTCTCCATCTATGTGTCCCTGGAGGACCTGCAGAGGCTGAACCCCGACTTCTCCAGCGTAAGTCCCTCCCATGGCTTGGCAGGCGCGGCGCTTGCCCCCTCGCCATCTCTTCCGTCGGTAATGCTGCCATGGACATAACCTGTAATCTCTTGCATTTTTTGGCAGTTTGCATCACTGGCTCTGCTCAGCCCGTCTCAAGCCGCCCAGCTGACTATCAGCTCTGGTGCTCTGAACAACACAAGCATGATGGAGGCTGTATTTGCCCGACTTGAAGAGGGCGACGCGTTCCTGAACGTGGAGCAGTTCCTCAGCGCTCTCGCTGGAGGCGCACAGGTAACGGCAATGAGGGAGGGAAGGAAGGAAGTCAGAGGCCACCCGGAAACTCCTGCGCTTCGCTGGGGACTGCAGCGAGGTGTACTGCCTTCTGCATGACCGTTGCTTGCGTGTGGGGAAGAAGGCTGCTTTGCTTCAAGTTGATGATTTCTTCATTTCCTGGCAGGTTCTGGACATCGCGCCCGCCGTGAGGGACTTCATGATGAACCGGACATTCATCATCATCAGCGGCCGTTTCCCCCACTTCTCCAGAGGGGACTGGATAGGGTGGTTCAAGATGAGACTGCTTCCTCTCCTCCCTAGCTTTACCGCAGAGATGCTCAGCACGGCAACTTCGAACACTCCCTGCGCAGCCTACCATGTCATGTGAGTGACCGCCTCAGCTGGACACCTTCTCACAAATCCAATGGGCCGTTGAAATCCTTGCCGTTAGAAGAGAAGTCTAGCTTTTTCCAAATGCTGGCCTGTTCCGCCAGGCCCTTTTCCCGTGCCATGTGTTGCGCCTCCGTCTAGGCTTGAGGCGTAAGAATGAAAAAAAACAAAAGAGGGGAAGTGGGAGTCCCGTCTCCCGAGCCCAGCACTGACAGGAACCACGGTTGCTCTTAACAAACCGTAGTTTGTTTTTCAGACGTCTATACATTCAAGTGTTATCTTACCGTCCTCAGGCGTAACAGCTGTAAGAATGTGGCTTACCGGCTTTGTCCTTTTCTCCTCAGCGTCGAAGGACTGAGCAGCGGCTTCGACCAAATGGCCTCGAGCAGAAGAGAGAGGATCGCACTCGTCTTGGTCCAGTACCTGAGTCGAACGGTGCAAACGCAAGGTACGCTTCTCGGCAATGCACAAAACCTCCCGCTCACTTTGTCTTCAGCATCCGGGGCAGCCGCTGTACTGCGTTTGGAGCGCTTCAAAAGTGTTGTTTCACTGTGTGTATGCTTCCAGGCTCGAGCTGTGCTTCCAGCACCGTCGTCCTCAGCGAATGGCTTTGGGTGAACTTTGGCAAGTTCTCCATCTATGTGTCCCTGGAGGACCTGCAGAGGCTGAACCCCGACTTCTCCAGCGTAAGTCCCTCCCATGGCTTGGCAGGCGCGGCGCTTGCCCCCTCGCCATCTCTTCCGTCGGTAATGCTGCCATGGCCATGACCTGTAATCTCTTGCATTTTTTGGCAGTTTGCATCACTGGCTCTGCTCAGCCCGTCTCAAGCCGCCCAGCTGACTATCAGCTCTGGTGCTCTGAACAACACAAGCATGATGGAGGCTGTATTTGCCCGACTTGAAGAGGGCGACGCGTTCCTGAACGTGGAGCAGTTCCTCAGCGCTCTCGCTGGAGGCGCACAGGTAACGGCAATGAGGGAGGGAAGGAAGGGAGTCAGAGGCCACCCGGAAACTCCTGCGCTTCGCTGGGGACTGCAGCGAGGTGTACTGCCTTCTGCATGACCGTTGCTTGCGTGTGGGGAAGAAGGCTGCTTTGCTTCAAGTTGATGATTTCTTCATTTCCTGGCAGGTTCTGGACATCGCGCCCGCCGTGAGGGACTTCATGATGAACCGGACATTCATCATCATCAGCGGCCGTTTCCCCCACTTCTCCAGAGGGGACTGGATAGGGTGGTTCAAGATGAGACTGCTTCCTCTCCTCCCTAGCTTTACCGCAGAGATGCTCAGCACGGCAACTTCGAACACTCCCTGCGCAGCCTACCATGTCATGTGAGTGACCGCCTCAGCTGGACACCTTCTCACAAATCCAATGGGCCGTTGAAATCCTTGCCGTTAGAAGAGAAGTCTAGCTTTTTCCAAATGCTGGCCTGTTCCGCCAGGCCCTTTTCCCGTGCCATGTGTTGCGCCTCCGTCTAGGCTTGAGGCGTAAGAATGAAAAAAAACAAAAGAGGGGAAGTGGGAGTCCCGTCTCCCGAGCCCAGCACTGACAGGAACCACGGTTGCTCTTAACAAACCGTAGTTTGTTTTTCAGACGTCTATACATTCAAGTGTTATCTTACCGTCCTCAGGCGTAACAGCTGTAAGAATGTGGCTTACCGGCTTTGTCCTTTTCTCCTCAGCGTCGAAGGACTGAGCAGCGGCTTCGACCAAATGGCCTCGAGCAGAAGAGAGAGGATCGCACTCGTCTTGGTCCAGTACCTGAGTCGAACGGCGCAAGCGCAAGGTACGCTCTCGGCAATGCACAAAACCTCCCGCTCACTTTGTCTTCAGCATCCGGGGCAGCCGCTGTACTGCGTTTGGAGCGCTTCAAAAGTGTTGTTTCACTGTGTGTATGCTTCCAGGCTCGAGCTGTGCTTCCAGCACCGTCGTCCTCAGCGAATGGCTTTGGGTGAACTTTGGCAAGTTCTCCATCTATGTGTCCCTGGAGGACCTGCAGAGGCTGAACCCTGACTTCTCCAGCGTAAGTCCCTCCCATGGCTTGGCAGGCGCGGCGCTTGCCCCCTCGCCATCTCTTCCGTTGGTAATGCTGCCATGGCCATAACCTGTAATCTCTTGCATTTTTTGGCAGTTTGCATCACTGGCTCTGCTCAGCCCGTCTCAAGCCGCCCAGCTGACTATCAGCTCTGGTGCTCTGAACAACACAAGCATGATGGAGGCTGTATTTGCCCGACTTGAAGAGGGCGACGCGTTCCTGAACGTGGAGCAGTTCCTCAGCGCTCTCGCTGGAGGCGCAGAGGTAACGGCAATGAGGGAGGGAAGGAAGGGAGTCAGAGGCCACCCGGAAACTCCTGCGCTTCGCTGGGGACTGCAGCGAGGTGTACTGCCTTCTGCATGACCGTTGCTTGCGTGTGGGGAAGAAGGCTGCTTTGCTTCAAGTTGATGATTTCTTCATTTCCTGGCAGGTTCTGGACATCGCGCCCGCCGTGAGGGACTTCATGATGAACCGGACATTCATCATCATCAGCGGCCGTTTCCCCCACTTCTCCAGAGGGGACTGGATAGGGTGGTTCAAGATGAGACTGCTTCCTCTCCTCCCTAGCTTTACCGCAGAGATGCTCAGCACGGCAACTTCGAACACTCCCTGCGCAGCCTACCATGTCATGTGAGTGACCGCCTCAGCTGGACACCTTCTCACAAATCCAATGGGCCGTTGAAATCCTTGCCGTTAGAAGAGAAGTCTAGCTTTTTCCAAATGCTGGCCTGTTCCGCCAGGCCCTTTTCCCGTGCCATGTGTTGCGCCTCCGTCTAGGCTTGAGGCGTAAGAATGAAAAAAAAACAAAAGAGGGGACGTGGGAGTCCCGTCTCCCGAGCCCAGCACTGACAGGAACCACGGTTGCTCTTAACAAACCGTAGTTTGTTTTTCAGACGTCTATACATTCAAGTGTTATCTTACCGTCCTCAGGCGTAACAGCTGTAAGAATGTGGCTTACCGGCTTTGTCCTTTTCTCCTCAGCGTCGAAGGACTGAGCAGCGGCTTCGACCAAATGGCCTCGAGCAGAAGAGAGAGGATCGCACTCGTCTTGGTCCAGTACCTGAGTCGAACGGCGCAAGCGCAAGGTACGCTTCTCGGCAATGCACAAAACCTCCCGCTCACTTTGTCTTCAGCATCCGGGGCAGCCGCTGTACTGCGTTTGGAGCGCTTGAAAAGTGTTGTTTCACTGTGTGTATGCTTCCAGGCTCGAGCTGTGCTTCCAGCACCGTCGTCCTCAGCGAATGGCTTTGGGTGAACTTTGGCAAGTTCTCCATCTATGTAACACCTGAAGACCTGCAAAGGCTGAATGATGCTTTCTCTCATGTAAATTGCTTTTCCTTTTTTATAATTTGTGTCCTTATCTTCATCAACTTTTCATACTCAAGGAATTACATGGTCGTAAAATCCAAACTTCTCTACTTTTCAACAGTCTTGATCAAATCTTATGTTCGATTTCAGATATTTTCTGTGACAACGTCCGTCACAATGAAACCACCAACAATATCTAGAGGGCTGCTTGTTTCACCTCGTTCTCTTACAAGTAAAGGGATTACTGAAAACACAAGGATATCAAGTCGAACTGCAGCAAGCCTTAACCCTACTGTATTAAAAGCCATAACACCCACACTGGCTGCAGAAGAAATTCAGCTTGGTGGCATGAATGCGCAGTCCACCACGATGGCAAACTCTGTCGGTGCCCAACCATCCACAGCTGTCACAGAGACGCTGAGCCCCTCTGCAGTTCATATGATCACAACTGATTTTGCTACTACAGCTGCTCAGTCAACTGCTCCCAGGACTGAGGCAACAGTTAAGGCGAATCAGATGCTGACATCAACTCAACCCTCTGCCAGACAAGCTTCTTCACCTCCCACACTAGACAGTGCAACACCATTCATCTTTACCGAGCCTGTGACCTCTGCATTTGATATGCTCTCACCCACAGTCGGTGCAACAACTCAAACTAAGACTGCATCTGAGTCCACACAGATTAACACAAGCAGGAGCACAAGCAGATTTACACAAGCTTCAACATCAACTTACCCCCATGACATAACAACCAGAACAGAAACAACAATGGCAAGAACATCTATGACAGGTGGAGGCATAATCACTGAGGAGTCGACAGAGGCATTAACAACAGCCTACACAATATCTCGCACACCTCAGTTTACAAAAGAAAGAAGTTCAGGAACACCGTCTCTAAATCGAAAAATAACTATGGCTTCAACTGCAACTGCTTCTACAAGGAGAGCTATGTTCACAACAGTCATATCTGTTCCTGTGTCTACAGCAGCCAACAGTGGTTTTCAAATAACGGTATGAAAGTGAAATGAATGCTTGGAAGACACTCATCTCTTTTCTGCTACATTGGAATGCATTTGGATTGCACAATGGATAAGAAATGTTGTATAATTTTTTTCATTTAATTCATGTTTCAGTTTGAACATTTGGCACTACTCAACCCATCACAAGTGGCTCAGCTGACATCGGAGTCCGGGGCACTCAATAACACAGATCAGATCAAGGTTGTTTTTGATCGACTAGAGGAGGGTGATGCCTTTCAGAATGTGCACGAGTACCTAACGACATTGACGCAGACGTATCAGGTGAAGGAGAGGACTGAGTCGAATTGTTTCCACTTATTATATATTTCAAATTCATGACCAGTCATTTTTAGTGACTAAGAAAAAGGATTAAAATAAAGTGTAATGAAAACCGAAGAGATGACAGGTGATAATTTCAGTGTATTATTTGGTTTTCCAGATCAGTCACATCGAACCAGATGTGAGGGACTTCATGATGAACCGGACATTCGTCATCATCAGCGGCCGTTTCCCCCACTTCTCCAGAGGGGACTGGATAGGGTGGTTCAAGATGAGACTGCTTCCTCTCCTCCCTAGCTTTACTGCAGAGATGCTCAGCACGGCAACTTCGAACACTCCCTGCGCAGCCTACCATGTCATGTGAGTGACTGTCTTAATTTATAATCACCGAGTCATTAATTTTGCCAGTAGAAAAAATGTTTTTTTTTTCTAATAGACTTTTGTTTGTTGCTTGAGAAAGTTTTATTTGGTGAAATTTTACTTCGGTCTACTTTCTCTCCAAGATCACTAGTTTTTCATTAATTTTGTATCATTGACAGCCGTTATATGTATTTGCTATATTAACTGCTTTTAATGTGCTATTTTCTCCTCTTTTTTCTTTAGTGTTGGCGGACTGAAAATTGTCTTCGATGAAATTCCTTTTTCTCGGAGAATGGAAATTACCCATACTTTGGTTCATTATCTAAAGCAGTCTGCACTCCAAAGCCATGGACCAGGTACTCTGTGGAGACCTTTATGAATTTCTCTGGAATCACATGATTTCTTTTTGTTAGTTTTTTTTTTGTTTTTTTTTTTAATTGATTTCTATTTTTTCTTCCTGTTTTGTTTCAAACTTTTAGCATGCAGAGATCAATTCCAATCTGATGCTGATTTTCTCACCATCAACCTTGGTTTATTTTCCATTTATGCTGAGTATTCTGATCTAGCAAATCTGAACATCAGTATGGTAAGTCCTTTCCTATAGGTACATTTGTCTTTCTTTCCTGTCAGTAGTTTGTCTTGGTGAATATCTGTTTTTTTTCTTCCCACAAATGCAGTTTGCAGTTTTAGATTCCCTTTCGGCTGTCCAGAAAGCAGCATTAACAATGGACCCTAATAGTGGTGCCCTTGAGAACGAGACACTTGTGAGACACATCTTGATGAGCATTTTAGGTTCTCAACATGATGTGCAGCTTGAGGAATTTTTCGAGGCCTTTGCATTTGCCACCAAGGAGGTATGTATATGAATAATTGTTCTCAATTTGCAATTAAAGTGCAGTGCTACTTTCCTGTTTAAAGTATCCAGCTCACTAGAATTTTTCTAATCCTTTAAAAATTTGACCTTTTTCCTTTTAGAGAAACATCACCTTTATTGAAAACACAGCAGTGAGAGACACCATGCTAAACCTAACCTTGATGGCTTTAGCACCCAAATTTGACCTCTTTGAACCATCGGACTATGAGCTGTGGTTCCATGTTAATCTTGCCACCCTATTGGCAAGTTTCAATCCCGCAAGTCTGTTCGTGATACCACAAAATATAAGCTGTGACTCATACAATGTCCTGTAAGTAAGGAATTTTTGGCCGGTAATTCATCAGTGTGCTTGTGAAATAGGAGTACTTTCCTTACATGTTTCTGTTGTATCTTCGCAGTTTTAAAAGCTTCAGTCAAAGTTTAAGAGGTCTTCCATTGCAATTTCAAAGGGGCATCAGAGAAAGCAAAGATGCTTTAAGAGAGACATTATCCAAAGGTGTGTGGTGACCAACTCTCTTTCACAATAAAGTATTACACCAGCGTAATATGTAATAACTATATGTGTATATATCTAAAATACATTTTTAACAGCAGTGTAATTACATTGTGTTGTTTTAATCACCGTCTTTTTTGTTATTACTCTGAACTAGATTGCAGCCCATCCACCAGTGCAACTACTGGTGTTGCTAATGTAATTATTGCAGCAACAACTTCCCGTGTTACAACCTTGCCTACTGCTATGACTACTACTGCAGTTACTATCACCACTACCACAACAATCTCTACTGAATTAAATACTGCTGCAATAATTACTACCTCTGCTACAGAAGTCATGGTAGCTAGAACTTCCTCTGCTACAGTCAAAACTGCAGCTACAACCACCCCTGTCACCCCCGGTTTCAGCCACAATTCAGCTTCGGACATAGCTTCAACCAACCCAAAAGTAACAAGAGCTGCTTCACTGACAGCCACTACTACAATTCCAACACAAGAGGATGGTGTCATTCTTTTAGAGCTCCGAATGGAGCGCATTTTTGTACCAGCATACAATAATCCATCATCCCCAGAGTACAGATCACTGGTCAGCAATGTCACTGCAGAGGTATGACACAAGCATCATGAAATGTTCTTAACACTATAAGCGCCGCACCGGTTTGACCTACTTATACCTAGAAGCGCCGAGTGCCGGTCATTTGACCGCTGTGACTACCTACTAGGAGCGTCGTGCTGATTTTACCTACTTAAAGCGCGGCGAGGCGGTCAAAAGACAGCCGAGTCATTAGACAAGGACTCTGTTACTGACACATAATGATCGCTAGATGGCGCTTCTTGCACGAAATAAATAGTTTGCTTACAAGATCAACTCGCGTTCAGCCTGTGTATCATTCATTTCAGTGTTAATAGTCGGTTATTATTTCATTAGAACGTTTGTTGGCCAGCCCTTCCATCATTCAACATAATGTTTTGATTACTTATTTGTGGCAACCGTGTTTCCAAAGGGATAAATTCCAAAAGACGTCTTGATCAAATTCGACAATAAAACCACCTGAACAAGACTAGTTTTTCATAGTATTTGTTTTTTAATATTTTATCTTCTACCTTGGAGAATTAGTTTATTTTAAAGGATGTCACACCGTAAATGCATAGCCCGACTTTATCAACATTTCATTGTCGACTGACAATGATTATGTTGTTGTCCCTAGTGATTAATTTATTGTAAAGGCACGGTCCATGTAGTGCATGCAAAATTAAACAACTGTGATTGTAAATTCACTATTGTAGGGAGCGATTACAGATTTGGACATTTGTATTGTTTGGCGACATGTCGGGTGACAGAGTAAGCTATAAACTGGACTTTATGCTTACGCAGTACAACAACCTATCGGAATGACAAGACAGGCAGTAATTGGTTGAGAATTACAATGCGTGTAAATCAAAACTTGTGGAAATTTAGAGTGTGAGACTGTTTTGGGTGGCGCTGGAGGAGTAGCGTTTCAGTTCCGAACTCATCTGTCTCTGTGACATTATCGCCTATACCACATAATAAGCCCAGCCGAGCATATCAAGTATTTGTTTTTAATATTTAGTCCTCTGCCTTGGAGAGTCAATTTATTATAAGGGATGTCACAGACGTTGCGAGTTAGACTACACTTGCGTAGCCCGACTTTATCAACATTCAGTTGTTGACTGACAATGATCACGTCATTGTCCCTAGTCATTCATTTATTGTAAGGGTACGGTCCAAGAGGTTAGAGTATGAGAATGCTTTGAATGGCGTTGGAGAGTAAGGCTAAAGCGTTTCAGTTCTGAACCTGTCTCTTCAAGGCATTCAGTAGACTATGAGTAGCCTAACATCTAGCCTGCCAAGTAGCCTAGGAGTAACACCTCCCCACCCCCTCCCAATAGAGTGCCATAGACTATCGTTAGTTTCCCGCGTTTGAATGATTCGGCCAAAACTAGTTCATACCAGGAGTTGCCTACCATCGAGCAGCTAAATGTAATTCAACATATGTAATAGAAATGTAGGCACAGATTGGACATGAATAAATATGCATGAATGTTTCCCCGCACCCCACAAAATATGTATGTCGCAGTGAAGCGCAGATAGCGCATGATATCTCGGAATTTCTGTCGAGACATTGTCTCTCTGAAAATGGGATTTCCCAAGACTTCTTGCGCACATGGACGTAAAACAAAAATGCATATATTAATTATCCCCTTTTCAAAACACGCTTGTATTGAACCATCGTAAATTGTTGTTTGTTGCTGTAAAATAATGGCATGTCATTACAACTGAGCTTGACATCTTAGTCGTATGGTGATTAGTTACGCACAGTCCATGCAGTGTCAAAATTATAGGCAACAGTTACGCCAGTGTACCTACACGAAACAATAATGCGCTCCATAGGTCTATTAAATTATTAAATTATTTTTGTCATCATTTTGCACATTATGGTATATATATATAGGCCTATAATCTCGATGTCTCAGAAACGCTTTTGTTGGGCGACATGTTGGGTGACGGAGAAAGCCATAAACTGGACTTTATGCTTACGCAGTACAACAACCTATCGGAATGACAAGACAGGCAGTAATTGGTTGAGAATTACAATTCGTGTAAATCAAAACATGTGGAAGTTTAGAGTTCAGAATTCGTCTGTCTCAGTGAAATTGTCGCTTATACCACATAATAAGCCCAGCCGAGCATATCAAGCTTTACATTTGCATTTTAATAAATTAATGATCTACCACAGCTAACAGATCATTCTGTGCCATGATAGAAGCAAACACTATGACTTTTCAAGGCATTCAGTGGGCTATGAGTAGCCTAACAACCTAGCCTGCCAAGTAACCTACGAGTAACACCTCCCAACCCCCTCCCAATAGAGTGCCATATAGTCTATTGTTAGAACAATAGCCTAGTTGTGATCCCAACCCCCTCCTAACGACCGTGTCATGAATCACTTGGTCAACTGACCAACTCAGAAGTTCCCTTCAACGTAGACCAAAAGATTGTTTGCCAGTGCCAACGAGGTTAGGGTGATTTTGAAAATTTAAGGATGCTGGGTGATAAAACGCACAAATCTAGGAAAAGTCATGAAAGGAGGGTACTGAAATTTGACCGAGTGCAAAGATTTAATTTTTTTTGGGTCACTGCGGTGAAATGACTGCTGCTTGGCGCTTCTAGGTATAAGTAGGTCAAACCAGCACGGCGGTTCTAGTAAGACGTCACAGCGGTCAAATGACCGGCGATTGGCGCTTCTAGCGTTAATCCATGCATGAACTCCAGTGACACTGACATCTTTTCAACACATTCATGAAATGTTCAGAATGACTAAGAATTCGATCTAGACAGATGTGAAATAAAAGAGTTGTGTAGACCAGATATTATTATTACAACCCAAAATAAATTCCTTTTAAAGTTAAATGTAATTGTGTTTGCTTAACTGAATTGCAGTCAGAGATATAGAGATTAGTGTACCTTAAGTATTATCATGAAACCCTCTGCATTTGTTTCTGTGTACATATCTAAAATGAGTATTATTGGTTTTATTGTTTAGTTGAACCGGGCATTGATCCAGCTGTATCCTCTCATCTTCGTGCGATGCATTGTCTTGAGATTCTGGTATGATGTCTTGTATTATCAATGCTGCTACATAATATATAACTGAAATGGCCATAGTATATAATCAGTTCCATATTTTCTCTTTTATTGATCTGATCAAAAGGCCTGGATCAGTGGGTGTGGATGTTCAAGTGATTTTCAGAAACCACACAGTGCTTCCAAATACCGTATCCATGGAAAGTTCTCTGAGGATGGCAGCAAATCAATCCAAGATACGACTAAACATCATTCCATCTAGCATCAGTGCTGGTCAGTCTTGACCTTCCTCTTTACAGCTTAATTTTTGAGATGAGAATACGATGATTACTTCTGGACGTGAGCACTTTGATGCTCCTCTGTCTAACTTCACATTTTCTGACTATGAATTCAAAGCCCTCCCTGAATCATCTAAGTGAACTCATGAGAAATATGTAATCTGATTAAAAATGTACAAGAGGGGCTTCAGTTCAAATCTCATTTTTATGAAATATATTCCTCTTAAAATGTTATGCTGGATTCACATACAACATTACTCCTTGTTTCATTACAAACAGCATTTCTAAGCATTTGATTTGTGTATGATATAGTTAGTTTGTGCCAAAGAGTAGCTGTAAGTTACTAGCAATCAAAACAGGTGTGACATGTTATTTGAACATTTGACAGGTTAGGAAGAGTCACTGTAGGCATTTAAATTATTATAAAAAGTGTCTGTATGTTTTAACATGTCACATTTATCTTTCCTAAACAGTGATTCAGGGCATCTCTTTAGATGCTACAAACAGCAGTACAGCAATGTCAGCAGTTACCTCCACCACAGTGCCCTGGGAGCAAACTGAACATGCGGGAAGGGTGACAGCCCTGTCTAATGCTCCTGTGGCTACAGTGAAACTGCTGAGCATGCTGAATCTTTTTCTTCTTGCCTTCCTTCTCCAATGTTTATTGTGTGATGTTGTAATATTTTCAATTTTTCACTAATATCAATCAGCAAAAAGAATTACTTGTTTTTAACTTATATGTAATAAGCTACAATGTACTGTACAATATTAAATATTAAATCTTTTGTTATGTCATTAATGCTTAAATAAACATAAAGTAATACTACTGCTGTCATGTTTCTGCCGTGTTGTGTCATTCTCTCAGGGATTTCTAGTGGTTTGACTTTTGCCTATTTAATTTTCTCTTTGTCTTGCCTACAATGCTCCTGTTTGCCTCGTGTGTAGGAGATGTCAGATTAGGCAGGAAAATGCAAAAAATTCTGGAATGCTGGACTTTTCGTGTTGTGTGTCGTGTTTCGTCATGGGGCGTCCAAGACACCACAACGCTGTTCTTAGATTATGTCACACTACTGGGAGTAAAGATGCCCGCTGGTCAGGGTTAGGGTTAGGGTTAGAGACTAACCCTAACCCTAACTTTCATATTTGGGCCCAACAGTGGAAGTTTGTCCGGTAATGGAATCGTGTAGTTTGAACATGGCATATGTCATGCCAATGGTATGAGGAAAATCTGGTTAATGGTTCACCATGAATATTAGACTTAATACTAATATCACTTTGCTGTAACCATAACCTTATTTTGGAACCTGAACCCAGTGAAATTACAGATATTTTGAAAAACTCTTTTTATAGTTCAGCACTCTGAACACTGAACCTAGAAATTATTCAGAATAACTCTTCATTAGCCGTACATATATAATAAATAACAGCATTAAAGTAGCAAGTACAATAATACTCTTCGAATTCAATACTTCTAGCTAAGTTCCTGGATCACCACATTCAGTAACAAGGAAATAACTTATCACGTACTCATAGAGTAGGACTATAGACGTGCACGTTTATTACAACGATCAAATTCAAACAGTACAGAATGAATCTAATGTTGAATAAATTGGAAATCTGGTGGAATTAAGGCACAGCCGCTATAAACACACATACAACAGCATCTAAACTACTAACAAGAGGATGAACAACTAACGGTAGACAATAACAATACCCTCGTTACCTAAAGTATGTATGAATGAACAACTACGCGAGCATGAGGCATTACTCATGAGAAGGCACGCTTAACCAAGAGAACTACCTGAGTGATGTTCTAGTGGAGTTACTTACACACAAAAAGGGGTTGTGAGGAAGGGAGAGAAAAGGGATGAGGAAGAAGAAGAGCAGGCCCAGCCACGTTCAGGTATGAGAGACCGGAGTTACCGAGGTTGGCAGAGGGAGACCGTGAGCGAGACTTCGTATCGGTGCCGGGAAAGTCTTTTAGCATCGCAGATCTTCCGTAGCGGTGAGCCTGGGCCGATTCTTCGTGCAGACGAGCAGGACAGAACGGACGGACTTTACATTACGGCTGTTACAACCCTAACCCTAACCCTAACCCTAACCCTAACCCTACAACCGGAGCTCAACTGGAGCTGAACCTTAGCGCAGCTGAACTGAACTTTGGCGCAGCTGAACTGAACTGTAGGATAGCAGAGAGTCTGGCATTTTATCTGATTTGCAGACGGGGGGTGCCACTATCCTTTTGGGGGTGTCTCTGCCTGAAAGGAGGAGACACTTCCTGGAATTTGGGAAGTATTAATTTGAGCTCGGTTGAAATAATTTTACATAACCCTTTACCATTAAAGAATAGTAAAATTACATCTGCATACTCGAATCTATCACATTTTATGCTCCCGAACAAGACCAGATATGGTTTCTTTACCATTAAAAACAGCACAATTACACCGATGGTCATACACTTAGCTGCTCATGACTTGGCTCCTGGCTATTTTTAAGTTTTACCGCGCATTTATGACTATACGAACAGTTATGACTCGATATGCGTATTTAACTGATAATATCGTATGGTTAGTTTCAATTTTCTTTCACATAGTTTGTACCTGAATGGGGCAATGCAGATGGGTCCTGTAACATGGTCTGAATTCCATTCTCACAGGGACACTAACCTCCCGAGGTGATCTAGTCTCCCTCGCAATTAAACGTTATCAGCATTTGACCAAATGGTCTGGGGGTTGCTGCACTAAAACATCGAGCCTGGCGTCTGTTAGGTGTTACCGCGAGTGGTTTCTGCTTTGGTATGCATTGGTCCTACACGCAGTGAGGCCTGGGCCATAAAAGAGAGAACTGGGATCAAAGGGGATAGGGATATAGAGGCAGAGTGAGGGTAATAGAAATAGATAGAGAAGGGTGGAAAAGAGGAAGAGAGTTTACACAATTGCAACTTTAATTACTAAGGAACACTTAAGGTTAACAAATGTTAAGAGCCTTGTCCAAGGGCACTTCAGCCGTAACTTTTTTTCTGAAGGTCACAGAGACTTAGCACCAGTGTCCAACTAGGGGTTTTTGTACCAGCCCCGAGTTTGTATGACAAGCAGAAGTGTTCTTTTAGTCAGCAGACTTGGTGTTTGTTGTATTGGGTTGTGTTTTAGGGTTAGAAGTTGAATGAAATTGGAATTCAAAGTGTTGTTAGGGTTAGGGTTAGGGACAGAGTCGGGGTTAGGGTTAAGGTCAGGGTTAGGGTTAGGGTTAGGTAATAGTATAATAACCACGATCATCAAAGTGATGATCCTGTTGTAACGCTCGAGCCGTTAGGGTTAGAGCCACCAAATTTGGGTTAGGGTTAGGGTTAGGGTTAGGAATAAGGGATGAAAACCACTCCAAGGTCATCCCTCGGCTAATAACTTTTTTTCTGAAGGTGGTAGAGACTTGGAACCAGTGTCCACCTGGGGTTTTTGAGCATGCCCTTTCCAACGGTACCAACCCCAAGTTTCTACAACAACCAGAAGTGCCCCGAAAGCTCCATCGAGGCCATTTCAAAGTCATCCCTCGGTCAATAACTTTTTTTCTGAAGGTCATAGAGACTTAGAAGCCGTGTCCGCCTGGGGGTTTTCGAGGATGCCCTTTCCAATGGTAGCAGTCCCGAGTGTCTAGGACAAGGGGAAGTGCCCAAAAGCTCCGTGGAGGCCATTTCAAAGTCATCCCTCGGTCAATCACTTTTTTTCTGAAGGTCACAGAGACTTGGAAGCGGTGTCCAACCAGGGGTTTTGGAGGACGCCCTTTCCAACGGTACCAGCCCCGAGTTTGTGCGACAAGCAGAGGTGTTCTTTTGGTCGGCAGACTTGGTGTTTGTTGTATTTGGTTGTGTTTTAGGGTTAGTAGTGGAATGAAATTGGCATTGAAAGTGTTGTTAGGGTTAAAGACTTGGACAGAAAGAAAAAGGGTTAAGGTTAGGGTTAGGGATTGGTAAGGGTTCCATGTAAAACTGTATTATGAGACTGTCTAGGGTTAAGGTTAGAATTAGACTTGATGGTCATTTAAGGCCAGGGTTAGGGTTAGGGTTAGGGTCAGGAATAAGGGTTAGGGTTAGGGTTAGGGTTAGGGTCAGGAATAAGGGTTAGGGTTAGGGTTAGGGTTAGGGTCAGGGTCAGGGTTAGGGTTAGGGTCAGGGTCAGGGTTAGGGTTAGGTTAGGGTTAGGATTAGGGTTAGGGTTAGGGTTAGGTTTTTGGAGGTTATCCGCCGAAGCTCCCCACGTTTGGTCCTTCTAGACCAAGTGGTTGAAATGGAGCGACGAAGTGAAGGCACGGGCCGGCGCATGTTAAACTGAACACCTGTTCCTTGACCCACATAACAAGTTCCAAGAGTTCGGAGGTTAACGGACATGAATTTGACCCTATTTAATCTATTTTATCCTATTTTGAAGTGGTGAGATAGCCTAAGCTTTATTCAATTTCAGGACACATCATCAGTAGTGTACCTCAGGTTCATCGGGTGTTTCAGCCTTTCAACACTATACAAGTTCAAGTTCAAGTTCAAGTTTATTTAGAGCCCAATATCACTGTTTACAGTCTCAAGGGGCTTTACAGGCCACAACAGTCAAATCAAAATATGACGGCACCCCCTGACTTAATCCTCATGGCGGGCAAGAAAAAACTCCCCAAAAACCCAAGAGGGAAATGGGAAAATGGGAGAAATCTTGAGGAGGACCACAGAGAGAGGAGACCCCTCCTTGGTCAGACAGGTGTGCAATAGGTGCCGACCACGTGGGCAGTTACAGCTGAAAATAAATTGGGGCATGAACAAAGGGGATGGTGATGTAGACAGGAGGCTGACGGGGGATGGAAGATGATGACACCAGGATGGATCAGTCCACAGGGCGGGAGGAGTCAGGATCACTGGTGTCTCAGGAGTAGCATGTGTGGCTCGACAGAGAGAGAGAGAGAGAGAGAGAGAGAGAGAGAGAGAGAGAGGGAGAGAGAGGGAGAGAGAGAGAGAGAGAGAGAGGCACATTGTTAGATGTTCATTTCCACATAATGGTTGAGGTAAATATACATCGTGTGCCGAGTGCAGGCAGGGACTCCAGCAAGACTAACTAGTACAGCATAGCTAAAAGGGAGAGCTAGAAGGTAATATGGACATGATGGCACTCTGGGACACAAGGCGGCCACCCACTCCACAGTCAACAAACCTGAGTGAACATGTTAAAGTGGGGGGGCGACAGCATCCAAACATCCCAGTTCACCAAACAATCTATGCCCGAGAACCCTCCAGATCTGCTCCTTTGCCTAGTAAAGAGCTATTAGCAAAAGGCTTGGCTAAACAGATAAGTTTTCAGCCTTGACTTAAACATAGAGACTGTGTCTGAGTCTCGAACATTAATTGGGAGGCAGTTCCATAACTGTGGGGCTCTGTAAGAGAAGGCTCTGCCCCCTGCTGTAGCCATCATAACTCGAGGTACCAACAAATAGCCTGCACCTTTTGATCTAAGTAGGCGTGGTGGATCATAAAAGACCAGGAGTTCGCGCAGGTACTGTGGCGCAAGACCATTTAATGCTCTATATGTTAATAGTAAGATTTTATAATCAATACGAGATTTGACTGGGAGCCAGTGCAGTGTGGATAAGATAGGGGTGATGTGATCATATTTTTTGGTTCTAGTAAGAACTCTGGCTGCTGAATTCTGAACTAACTGTAGCTTATTTATACACCTAGTAGAGCATCCAGACAGTAAGGCATTACAGTAGTCTAATCTAGAGGTAATGAAAGCATGAACCAATTTTTCAGCATCTTGAAATGACAATGCATTTCTTATCTTGTTAATATTTCTAAGATGAAAGAAGGCTATCCTGGTAATATTATCTACATGAGCTTCAAATGAAAGACTGGGGTCAATAATTACACCAAGATCTTTTACTGCTGCACCTAATGAAAGAGAAAGGCCATCCAGAGTAACTATGTGGTCGGAAAGCTTACTCCTAGCTGCATGTGATCCTACACCCTCCTCTGAGGCGGCCAGCCAAGGGCGATCAATCCTCGACTTGTGTCCAATGTCCAATTGGGTTTTTTGGTGACTTTAGGGTTAGGGTTAGGGTTAGGGTAAGGGATGAAAACCACTCCAAGGTCATCCCTCGGCCAATAACTTTTTTTCTGAAGGTGGTAGAGACTTGGAACCCGTGTCCGCCTGGGGGTTTTCGAGGATGCCCTTTCCAACGGTAGCAGTCCCGAGTGTCTAGGACAAGGGGAAGTGCCCGAAAGCTCCGTGGAGGCCATTTCAAAGTCATCCCTCGGTCAATCACTTTTTTTCTGAAGGTCACAGAGACTTGGAACCGGTGTCCAACCAGGGGTTTTGGAGGACGCCCTTTCCAACGGTACCAGCCCCGAGTTTGTGCGACAAGCAGAGGTGTTCTTTTGGTCGGCAGACTTGGTGTTTGTTGTATTTGGTTAGGGTTAGGGTTAGGGTTAGGATAAGGGATGAAAACCACTCCAAGGGTTAGGGTTAGGGTTAGGGTTAGGAATAAGGGATGAAAACCACTTCAAGGTCATCCCTCGGCCAATAACTTTTTTTCTGAAGGTGGTAGAGACTTGGAACCAGTGTCCGCCTGGGGGTTTTCGAGGATGCCCTTTCCAACGGTATCAGTCCCGAGTTTCTACGACAACCAGAAGTGCCCGAAAGCTCCGTCGAGGCCATTTCAAAGTCATCCCTCGGCCAATAACTTTTTTTCTGAAGGTCATAGAGACTTAGAAGCAGTGTCTGCCTAGGGGTTTTTGAGGATGCCCTTTCCAACGGTACCATCCCCGAGTTTCTAGGACAAGAGGAAGTGTTCTTTTAGTTGGCAGACTTGGTGTTTGTTTTATTTCGTTATTTATTAGGGTTAGTAGTCGAATTAAATTGGAATTCAAAGTGTTAATAGGGTTAAAAACTTGGAGGGGGGAGGGTTAGGAAACGGCTTAGGGTTAGGGAACAGGGTTAGGGAACGGGTTAGGGTTAGTGAACGGGTTAGAGTTAGGGAACAGGTTAGGGAACGGGTTAGAGTTAGGGAACGGGTTAGTGTTAGGGAACGGGTTAGGGTTAGGGTTAGGGTTAGGATAAGGGATGAAAACCACTCCAAGGTCATCCCTCGGCCAATAGGGTTAGGGTTAGGGTTAGGGTCAGGGTCAGGGTTAGGGTTAGGGTTAGGGTTAGAATAAGGGATGAAAACCACTTCAAGGTCATCCCTCGGCCAATAACTTTTTTTCTGAAGGTGGTAGAGACTTGGAACCAGTGTCCGCCTGGGGGTTTTCGAGGATGCCCTTTCCAACGGTATCAGTCCCGAGTTTCTACGACAACCAGAAGTGCCCGAAAGCTCCGTCGAGGCCATTTCAAAGTCATCCCTCGGCCAATAACTTTTTTTCTGAAGGTCATAGAGACTTAGAAGCAGTGTCTGCCTAGGGGTTTTTGAGGATGCCCTTTCCAACGGTACCATCCCCGAGTTTCTAGGACAAGAGGAAGTGTTCTTTTAGTTGGCAGACTTGGTGTTTGTTTTATTTCGTTATTTATTAGGGTTAGTAGTCGAATTAAATTGGAATTCAAAGTGTTAATAGGGTAAAAAACTTGGAGGGGGGAGGGTTAGGGTTAGGGTTAGGGTTAGGGTTAGGGTTAGGGTTAGGGTTAGAATAAGGGATGAAAACCACTTCAAGGTCATCCCTCGGCCAATAACTTTTTTTCTGAAGGTGGTAGAGACTTGGAACCAGTGTCCGCCTGGGGGTTTTCGAGGATGCCCTTTCCAACGGTATCAGTCCCGAGTTTCTACGACAACCAGAAGTGCCCGAAAGCTCCGTCGAGGCCATTTCAAAGTCATCCCTCGGCCAATAACTTTTTTTCTGAAGGTCATAGAGACTTAGAAGCAGTGTCTGCCTAGGGGTTTTTGAGGATGCCCTTTCCAACGGTACCATCCCCGAGTTTCTAGGACAAGAGGAAGTGTTCTTTTAGTTGGCAGACTTGGTGTTTGTTTTATTTCGTTATTTATTAGGGTTAGTAGTCGAATTAAATTGGAATTCAAAGTGTTAATAGGGTTAAAAACTTGGAGGGGGGAGGGTTAGGAAATGGGTTAGGGTTAGGGTTAGGGTTAGGGTTAGGGTTAGGGTTAGGGTTAGGGTTAGGATAAGGGATGAAAACCACTCCAAGGTCATCCCTCGGCCAATAACTTTTTTTCTGAAGGTGGTAGAGACTTGGAACCCGTGTCCGCCTGGGGGTTTTCGCGGATGCCCTTTCCAATGGTAGCAGTCCCGAGTGTCTAGGACAAGGGGAAGTGCCCGAAAGCTCCGTGGAGGCCATTTCAAAGTCATCCCTCGGCCAATAACTTTTTTTCTGAAGGTCACAGAGACTTGGAAGCGGTGTCCAACCAGGGGTTTTGGAGGACGCCCTTTCCAACGGTACCAGCCCCGAGTTTGTGCGACAAGCAGAGGTGTTCTTTTGGTCGGCAGACTTGGTGTTTGTTGTATTTGGTTGTGTTTTAGGGTTAGTAGTTGAATGAAATTGGAATTCAAAGTGTTGTAAGGGTTAAAGCCTTGGACAGAAAGAAAAAGGGTTAAGGTTAGGGTTAGGGATTGGTAAGGGTTCCACGTAAAAGTGTATTATGAGACTGTCTAGGATTAGGGTTAGAATTAGACTTGATGGTCATTTAAGGCCAGAACTGAAATTGGGTTAGGGTTAGGGTTAGGGTTAGGATAAGGGATGAAAACCACTCCAAGGTCATCCCTCGGCCAATAACTTTTTTTCTGAAGGTGGTAGAGACTTGGAACCCGTGTCCGCCTGGGGGTTTTGGAGGATGCCCTTTCCAACGGTAGCAGTCCCGAGTGTCTAGGTCAAGGGGAAGTGCCCGAAAGCTCCGTGGAGGCCATTTCAAAGTCATCCCTCGGTCAATAACTTTTTTTCTGAAGGTCACAGAGACTTGGAACCCGTGTCCAACTAGGGGTTTCTGAGGACGCCCTTTCCAACGATACCAGCCCCGAGTTTGTGCGACAAGCAGAAGTGTTCTTTTGGTCGGCAGACTTGGTGTTTGTTGTATTCGGTTGTGTTTTAGGATTAGTAGTTGAATGAAATTGGAATTCAAAGTGTTGTAAGGGTTAAAGCCTTGGACAGAAAGAAAAAGGGTTAGGGTTAGGGTTAGGGTTAGGGATGAAAACCACTCCAAGGTCATCCCTCGGCCAATAACTTTTTTTCTGAAGGTGGTAGAGACTTGGAACCCGTGTCCGCCTGGGGGTTTTGGAGGATGCCCTTTCCAACGGTAGCAGTCCCGAGTGTCTAGGTCAAGGGGAAGTGCCCGAAAGCTCCGTGGAGGCCATTTCAAAGTCATCCCTCGGTCAATAACTTTTTTTCTGAAGGTCACAGAGACTTGGAACCCGTGTCCAACTAGGGGTTTCTGAGGACACCCTTTCCAACGATACCAGCCCCGAGTTTGTGCGACAAGCAGAAGTGTTCTTTTGGTCGGCAGACTTGGTGTTTGTTGTATTCGGTTGTGTTTTAGGATTAGTAGTTGAATGAAATTGGAATTCAAAGTGTTGTAAGGGTTAAAGCCTTGGACAGAAAGAAAAAGGGTTAGGGTTAGGGTTAGGGATGAAAACCACTCCAAGGTCATCCCTCGGCCAATAACTTTTTTTCTGAAGGTGGTAGAGACTTGGAACCCGTGTCCGCCTGGGGGTTTTGGAGGATGCCCTTTCCAACGGTAGCAGTCCCGAGTGTCTAGGTCAAGGGGAAGTGCCCGAAAGCTCCGTGGAGGCCATTTCAAAGTCATCCCTCGGTCAATAACTTTTTTTCTGAAGGTCACAGAGACTTGGAACCCGTGTCCAACTAGGGGTTTCTGAGGACGCCCTTTCCAACGATACCAGCCCCGAGTTTGTGCGACAAGCAGAAGTGTTCTTTTGGTCGGCAGACTTGGTGTTTGTTGTATTCGGTTGTGTTTTAGGATTAGTAGTTGAATGAAATTGGAATTCAAAGTGTTGTAAGGGTTAAAGCCTTGGACAGAAAGAAAAAGGGTTAGGGTTAGGGTTAGGGATTGGTAAGGGTTCCACGTAAAAGTGTATTATGAGACTGTCTAGGGTTAGGGTTAGAATTAGACTTGATGGTCATTTAAGGCCAGAACTGAAATTGGGTTAGGGTTAGGGTTAGGGTTAGGGTTAGGTTTTTGGAGGTTATCCGTCGAAGCTCCCCACGTTTGGTCCTTCTAGACCAAGTGGTTGAAATGGAGCGACGAAGTGAAGGGTTAGGGTTAGGGTTAGGGTTAGGGTTAGGATAAGGGATGAAAACCACTCCAAGGTCATCCCTCGGCCAATAACTTTTTTTCTGAAGGTGGTAGAGACTTGGAACCCGTGTCCGCCTGGGGGTTTTGGAGGATGCCCTTTCCAACGGTAGCAGTCCCGAGTGTCTAGGTCAAGGGGAAGTGCCCGAAAGCTCCGTGGAGGCCATTTCAAAGTCATCCCTCGGTCAATAACTTTTTTTCTGAAGGTCACAGAGACTTGGAACCCGTGTCCAACTAGGGGTTTCTGAGGACGCCCTTTCCAACGATACCAGCCCCGAGTTTGTGCGACAAGCAGAAGTGTTCTTTTGGTCGGCAGACTTGGTGTTTGTTGTATTCGGTTGTGTTTTAGGATTAGTAGTTGAATGAAATTGGAATTCAAAGTGTTGTAAGGGTTAAAGCCTTGGACAGAAAGAAAAAGGGTTAAGGTTAGGGTTAGGGATTGGTAAGGGTTCCACGTAAAAGTGTATTATGAGACTGTCTAGGGTTAGGGTTAGAATTAGACTTGATGGTCATTTAAGGCCAGAACTGAAATTGGGTTAGGGTTAGGGTTAGGGTTAGGGTTAGGTTTTTGGAGGTTATCCGTCGAAGCTCCCCACGTTTGGTCCTTCTAGACCAAGTGGTTGAAATGGAGCGACGAAGTGAAGGGTTAGGGTTAGGGTTAGGGTTAGGGTTAGGGTTAGGATAAGGGATGAAAACCACTCCAAGGTCATCCCTCGGCCAATAACTTTTTTTCTGAAGGTGGCAGAGACTTGGAACCCGTGTCCGCCTGGGGGTTTTGGAGGATGCCCTTTCCAACGGTAGCAGTCCCGAGTGTCTAGGTCAAGGGGAAGTGCCCGAAAGCTCCGTGGAGGCCATTTCAAAGTCATCCCTCGGTCAATAACTTTTTTTCTGAAGGTCACAGAGACTTGGAACCCGTGTCCAACTAGGGGTTTCTGAGGACGCCCTTTCCAACGATACCAGCCCCGAGTTTGTGCGACAAGCAGAAGTGTTCTTTTGGTCGGCAGACTTGGTGTTTGTTGTATTCGGTTGTGTTTTAGGATTAGTAGTTGAATGAAATTGGAATTCAAAGTGTTGTAAGGGTTAAAGCCTTGGACAGAAAGAAAAAGGGTTAAGGTTAGGGTTAGGGATTGGTAAGGGTTCCACGTAAAAGTGTATTATGAGACTGTCTAGGGTTAGGGTTAGAATTAGACTTGATGGTCATTTAAGGCCAGAACTGAAATTGGGTTAGGGTTAGGGTTAGGGTTAGGGTTGGGTTAGGGTTAGGGTTAGGGTTAGGTTTTTGGAGGTTATCCGTCGAAGCTCCCCACGTTTGGTCCTTCTAGACCAAGTGGTTGAAATGGAGCGACGAAGTGAAGGGTTAGGGTTAGGGTTAGGGTTAGGGTTAGGGTTAGGGTTAGGGTTAGGGTTGGGTTAGGGTTAGGGTTAGGGTTAGGGTTAGGGTTAGGGTTAGGGTTAGGGTTAGGGTTAGAATAAGGGATGAAAACCACTTCAAGGTCATCCCTCGGCCAATAACTTTTTTTCTGAAGGTGGTAGAGACTTGGAACCAGTGTCCGCCTGGGGGTTTTCGAGGATGCCCTTTCCAACGGTATCAGTCCCGAGTTTCTACGACAACCAGAAGTGCCCGAAAGCTCCGTCGAGGCCATTTCAAAGTCATCCCTCGGCCAATAACTTTTTTTCTGAAGGTCATAGAGACTTAGAAGCAGTGTCTGCCTAGGGGTTTTTGAGGATGCCCTTTCCAACGGTACCATCCCCGAGTTTCTAGGACAAGAGGAAGTGTTCTTTTAGTTGGCAGACTTGGTGTTTGTTTTATTTCGTTATTTATTAGGGTTAGTAGTCGAATTAAATTGGAATTCAAAGTGTTAATAGGGTAAAAAACTTGGAGGGGGGAGGGTTAGGGTTAGGGTTAGGGTTAGGGTTAGGGTTAGGGTTAGGGTTAGGGTTAGAATAAGGGATGAAAACCACTTCAAGGTCATCCCTCGGCCAATAACTTTTTTTCTGAAGGTGGTAGAGACTTGGAACCAGTGTCCGCCTGGGGGTTTTCGAGGATGCCCTTTCCAACGGTATCAGTCCCGAGTTTCTACGACAACCAGAAGTGCCCGAAAGCTCCGTCGAGGCCATTTCAAAGTCATCCCTCGGCCAATAACTTTTTTTCTGAAGGTCATAGAGACTTAGAAGCAGTGTCTGCCTAGGGGTTTTTGAGGATGCCCTTTCCAACGGTACCATCCCCGAGTTTCTAGGACAAGAGGAAGTGTTCTTTTAGTTGGCAGACTTGGTGTTTGTTTTATTTCGTTATTTATTAGGGTTAGTAGTCGAATTAAATTGGAATTCAAAGTGTTAATAGGGTAAAAAACTTGGAGGGGGGAGGGTTAGGAAACGGGTTAGGGTTAGGGTTAGGGTTAGGGTTAGGGTTAGGGTTAGGGTTAGGGTTAGGATAAGGGATGAAAACCACTCCGAGGTCATCCCTCGGCCAATAACTTTTTTTCTGAAGGTGGTAGAGACTTGGAACCCGTGTCCGCCTGGGGGTTTTCGCGGATGCCCTTTCCAATGGTAGCAGTCCCGAGTGTCTAGGACAAGGGGAAGTGCCCGAAAGCTCCGTGGAGGCCATTTCAAAGTCATCCCTCGGCCAATAACTTTTTTTCTGAAGGTCACAGAGACTTGGAAGCGGTGTCCAACCAGGGTTAGGGTTAGGGTTAGGGTTAGGGTTAGGGTTAGGGTTAGGGTCAGGGTCAGGGTTAGGGTTAGGGTTAGGGTTAGGGTTAGGGTTAGGGTTAGGGTTAGGGTTAGGGTTAGGGTTAGAATAAGGGATGAAAACCACTTCAAGGTCATCCCTCGGCCAATAACTTTTTTTCTGAAGGTGGTAGAGACTTGGAACCAGTGTCCGCCTGGGGGTTTTCGAGGATGCCCTTTCCAACGGTATCAGTCCCGAGTTTCTACGACAACCAGAAGTGCCCGAAAGCTCCGTCGAGGCCATTTCAAAGTCATCCCTCGGCCAATAACTTTTTTTCTGAAGGTCATAGAGACTTAGAAGCAGTGTCTGCCTAGGGGTTTTTGAGGATGCCCTTTCCAACGGTACCATCCCCGAGTTTCTAGGACAAGAGGAAGTGTTCTTTTAGTTGGCAGACTTGGTGTTTGTTTTATTTCGTTATTTATTAGGGTTAGTAGTCGAATTAAATTGGAATTCAAAGTGTTAATAGGGTAAAAAACTTGGAGGGGGGAGGGTTAGGAAACGGGTTAGGGTTAGGGTTAGGGTTAGGGTTAGGGTTAGGGTTAGGGTTAGGGTTAGGATAAGGGATGAAAACCACTCCGAGGTCATCCCTCGGCCAATAACTTTTTTTCTGAAGGTGGTAGAGACTTGGAACCCGTGTCCGCCTGGGGGTTTTCGCGGATGCCCTTTCCAATGGTAGCAGTCCCGAGTGTCTAGGACAAGGGGAAGTGCCCGAAAGCTCCGTGGAGGCCATTTCAAAGTCATCCCTCGGCCAATAACTTTTTTTCTGAAGGTCACAGAGACTTGGAAGCGGTGTCCAACCAGGGGTTTTGGAGGACGCCCTTTCCAACGGTACCAGCCCCGAGTTTGTGCGACAAGCAGAGGTGTTCTTTTGGTCGGCAGACTTGGTGTTTGTTGTATTTGGTTGTGTTTTAGGGTTAGTAGTTGAATGAAATTGGAATTCAAAGTGTTGTAAGGGTTAAAGCCTTGGACAGAAAGAAAAAGGGTTAAGGTTAGGGTTAGGGATTGGTAAGGGTTCCACGTAAAAGTGTATTATGAGACTGTCTAGGATTAGGGTTAGAATTAGACTTGATGGTCATTTAAGGCCAGAACTGAAATTGGGTTAGGGTTAGGGTTAGGGTTAGGATAAGGGATGAAAACCACTCCAAGGTCATCCCTCGGCCAATAACTTTTTTTCTGAAGGTGGTAGAGACTTGGAACCCGTGTCCGCCTGGGGGTTTTGGAGGATGCCCTTTCCAACGGTAGCAGTCCCGAGTGTCTAGGTCAAGGGGAAGTGCCCGAAAGCTCCGTGGAGGCCATTTCAAAGTCATCCCTCGGTCAATAACTTTTTTTCTGAAGGTCACAGAGACTTGGAACCCGTGTCCAACTAGGGGTTTCTGAGGACACCCTTTCCAACGATACCAGCCCCGAGTTTGTGCGACAAGCAGAAGTGTTCTTTTGGTCGGCAGACTTGGTGTTTGTTGTATTCGGTTGTGTTTTAGGATTAGTAGTTGAATGAAATTGGAATTCAAAGTGTTGTAAGGGTTAAAGCCTTGGACAGAAAGAAAAAGGGTTAGGGTTAGGGTTAGGGTTAGGGATGAAAACCACTCCAAGGTCATCCCTCGGCCAATAACTTTTTTTCTGAAGGTGGTAGAGACTTGGAACCCGTGTCCGCCTGGGGGTTTTGGAGGATGCCCTTTCCAACGGTAGCAGTCCCGAGTGTCTAGGTCAAGGGGAAGTGCCCGAAAGCTCCGTGGAGGCCATTTCAAAGTCATCCCTCGGTCAATAACTTTTTTTCTGAAGGTCACAGAGACTTGGAACCCGTGTCCAACTAGGGGTTTCTGAGGACACCCTTTCCAACGATACCAGCCCCGAGTTTGTGCGACAAGCAGAAGTGTTCTTTTGGTCGGCAGACTTGGTGTTTGTTGTATTCGGTTGTGTTTTAGGA
>NC_044501.1:0-5000 GCF_902362185.1 Chanos chanos | reverse complement strand
TTGTGTTTTAGGATTAGTAGTTGAATGAAATTGGAATTCAAAGTGTTGTAAGGGTTAAAGCCTTGGACAGAAAGAAAAAGGGTTAGGGTTAGGGTTAGGGTTAGGGATGAAAACCACTCCAAGGTCATCCCTCGGCCAATAACTTTTTTTCTGAAGGTGGTAGAGACTTGGAACCCGTGTCCGCCTGGGGGTTTTGGAGGATGCCCTTTCCAACGGTAGCAGTCCCGAGTGTCTAGGTCAAGGGGAAGTGCCCGAAAGCTCCGTGGAGGCCATTTCAAAGTCATCCCTCGGTCAATAACTTTTTTTCTGAAGGTCACAGAGACTTGGAACCCGTGTCCAACTAGGGGTTTCTGAGGACACCCTTTCCAACGATACCAGCCCCGAGTTTGTGCGACAAGCAGAAGTGTTCTTTTGGTCGGCAGACTTGGTGTTTGTTGTATTCGGTTGTGTTTTAGGATTAGTAGTTGAATGAAATTGGAATTCAAAGTGTTGTAAGGGTTAAAGCCTTGGACAGAAAGAAAAAGGGTTAGGGTTAGGGTTAGGGTTAGGGATGAAAACCACTCCAAGGTCATCCCTCGGCCAATAACTTTTTTTCTGAAGGTGGTAGAGACTTGGAACCCGTGTCCGCCTGGGGGTTTTGGAGGATGCCCTTTCCAATGGTAGCAGTCCCGAGTGTCTAGGTCAAGGGGAAGTGCCCGAAAGCTCCGTGGAGGCCATTTCAAAGTCATCCCTCGGTCAATAACTTTTTTTCTGAAGGTCACAGAGACTTGGAACCCGTGTCCAACTAGGGGTTTCTGAGGACGCCCTTTCCAACGATACCAGCCCCGAGTTTGTGCGACAAGCAGAAGTGTTCTTTTGGTCGGCAGACTTGGTGTTTGTTGTATTCGGTTGTGTTTTAGGATTAGTAGTTGAATGAAATTGGAATTCAAAGTGTTGTAAGGGTTAAAGCCTTGGACAGAAAGAAAAAGGGTTAGGGTTAGGGTTAGGGATTGGTAAGGGTTCCACGTAAAAGTGTATTATGAGACTGTCTAGGGTTAGGGTTAGAATTAGACTTGATGGTCATTTAAGGCCAGAACTGAAATTGGGTTAGGGTTAGGGTTAGGGTTAGGGTTAGGTTTTTGGAGGTTATCCGTCGAAGCTCCCCACGTTTGGTCCTTCTAGACCAAGTGGTTGAAATGGAGCGACGAAGTGAAGGGTTAGGGTTAGGGTTAGGGTTAGGGTTAGGATAAGGGATGAAAACCACTCCAAGGTCATCCCTCGGCCAATAACTTTTTTTCTGAAGGTGGTAGAGACTTGGAACCCGTGTCCGCCTGGGGGTTTTGGAGGATGCCCTTTCCAACGGTAGCAGTCCCGAGTGTCTAGGTCAAGGGGAAGTGCCCGAAAGCTCCGTGGAGGCCATTTCAAAGTCATCCCTCGGTCAATAACTTTTTTTCTGAAGGTCACAGAGACTTGGAACCCGTGTCCAACTAGGGGTTTCTGAGGACGCCCTTTCCAACGATACCAGCCCCGAGTTTGTGCGACAAGCAGAAGTGTTCTTTTGGTCGGCAGACTTGGTGTTTGTTGTATTCGGTTGTGTTTTAGGATTAGTAGTTGAATGAAATTGGAATTCAAAGTGTTGTAAGGGTTAAAGCCTTGGACAGAAAGAAAAAGGGTTAAGGTTAGGGTTAGGGATTGGTAAGGGTTCCACGTAAAAGTGTATTATGAGACTGTCTAGGGTTAGGGTTAGAATTAGACTTGATGGTCATTTAAGGCCAGAACTGAAATTGGGTTAGGGTTAGGGTTAGGGTTAGGGTTAGGTTTTTGGAGGTTATCCGTCGAAGCTCCCCACGTTTGGTCCTTCTAGACCAAGTGGTTGAAATGGAGCGACGAAGTGAAGGGTTAGGGTTAGGGTTAGGGTTAGGGTTAGGGTTAGGATAAGGGATGAAAACCACTCCAAGGTCATCCCTCGGCCAATAACTTTTTTTCTGAAGGTGGCAGAGACTTGGAACCCGTGTCCGCCTGGGGGTTTTGGAGGATGCCCTTTCCAACGGTAGCAGTCCCGAGTGTCTAGGTCAAGGGGAAGTGCCCGAAAGCTCCGTGGAGGCCATTTCAAAGTCATCCCTCGGTCAATAACTTTTTTTCTGAAGGTCACAGAGACTTGGAACCCGTGTCCAACTAGGGGTTTCTGAGGACGCCCTTTCCAACGATACCAGCCCCGAGTTTGTGCGACAAGCAGAAGTGTTCTTTTGGTCGGCAGACTTGGTGTTTGTTGTATTCGGTTGTGTTTTAGGATTAGTAGTTGAATGAAATTGGAATTCAAAGTGTTGTAAGGGTTAAAGCCTTGGACAGAAAGAAAAAGGGTTAAGGTTAGGGTTAGGGATTGGTAAGGGTTCCACGTAAAAGTGTATTATGAGACTGTCTAGGGTTAGGGTTAGAATTAGACTTGATGGTCATTTAAGGCCAGAACTGAAATTGGGTTAGGGTTAGGGTTAGGGTTAGGGTTGGGTTAGGGTTAGGGTTAGGGTTAGGTTTTTGGAGGTTATCCGTCGAAGCTCCCCACGTTTGGTCCTTCTAGACCAAGTGGTTGAAATGGAGCGACGAAGTGAAGGGTTAGGGTTAGGGTTAGGGTTAGGGTTAGGGTTAGGGTTAGGGTTAGGGTTGGGTTAGGGTTAGGGTTAGGGTTAGGGTTAGGGTTAGGGTTAGGGTTAGAATAAGGGATGAAAACCACTTCAAGGTCATCCCTCGGCCAATAACTTTTTTTCTGAAGGTGGTAGAGACTTGGAACCAGTGTCCGCCTGGGGGTTTTCGAGGATGCCCTTTCCAACGGTATCAGTCCCGAGTTTCTACGACAACCAGAAGTGCCCGAAAGCTCCGTCGAGGCCATTTCAAAGTCATCCCTCGGCCAATAACTTTTTTTCTGAAGGTCATAGAGACTTAGAAGCAGTGTCTGCCTAGGGGTTTTTGAGGATGCCCTTTCCAACGGTACCATCCCCGAGTTTCTAGGACAAGAGGAAGTGTTCTTTTAGTTGGCAGACTTGGTGTTTGTTTTATTTCGTTATTTATTAGGGTTAGTAGTCGAATTAAATTGGAATTCAAAGTGTTAATAGGGTAAAAAACTTGGAGGGGGGAGGGTTAGGGTTAGGGTTAGGGTTAGGGTTAGGGTTAGGGTTAGGGTTAGGGTTAGAATAAGGGATGAAAACCACTTCAAGGTCATCCCTCGGCCAATAACTTTTTTTCTGAAGGTAGTAGAGACTTGGAACCAGTGTCCGCCTGGGGGTTTTCGAGGATGCCCTTTCCAACGGTATCAGTCCCGAGTTTCTACGACAACCAGAAGTGCCCGAAAGCTGAGTCGAGGCCATTTCAAAGTCATCCCTCGGTCAATAACTTTTTTTCTGAAGGTCATAGAGACTTAGAAGCAGTGTCTGCCTAGGGGTTTTTGAGGATGCCCTTTCCAACGGTACCATCCCCGAGTTTCTAGGACAAGAGGAAGTGTTCTTTTAGTTGGCAGACTTGGTGTTTGTTTTATTTCGTTATTTATTAGGGTTAGTAGTCGAATTAAATTGGAATTCAAAGTGTTAATAGGGTAAAAAACTTGGAGGGGGGAGGGTTAGGAAACGGGTTAGGGTTAGGGTTAGGGTTAGGGTTAGGGTTAGGGTTAGGGTTAGGGTTAGGATAAGGGATGAAAACCACTCCGAGGTCATCCCTCGGCCAATAACTTTTTTTCTGAAGGTGGTAGAGACTTGGAACCCGTGTCCGCCTGGGGGTTTTCGCGGATGCCCTTTCCAATGGTAGCAGTCCCGAGTGTCTAGGACAAGGGGAAGTGCCCGAAAGCTCCGTGGAGGCCATTTCAAAGTCATCCCTCGGCCAATAACTTTTTTTCTGAAGGTCACAGAGACTTGGAAGCGGTGTCCAACCAGGGGTTTTGGAGGACGCCCTTTCCAACGGTACCAGCCCCGAGTTTGTGCGACAAGCAGAGGTGTTCTTTTGGTCGGCAGACT
The DNA here is from genome assembly GCF_902362185.1 of Chanos chanos. Classification (NCBI taxonomy): domain Eukaryota; kingdom Metazoa; phylum Chordata; class Actinopteri; order Gonorynchiformes; family Chanidae; genus Chanos; species Chanos chanos. Next base: position 1,023 of record NC_044501.1, on the reverse strand, counting down.
TGGTGTTTGTTGTATTTGGTTGTGTTTTAGGGTTAGTAGTTGAATGAAATTGGAATTCAAAGTGTTGTAAGGGTTAAAGCCTTGGACAGAAAGAAAAAGGGTTAAGGTTAGGGTTAGGGTTAGGGTTAGGGTTAGGGTTAGGGTTAGGGTTAGGGTTAGGGTTAGGGTTAGGGTTAGGGTTAGGGTTAGGGTTAGGGTTAGGGTTAGGGTTAGGGTTAGGGTTAGGGTTAGGGTTAGGGTTAGGGTTAGGGTTAGGGTTAGGGTTAGGGTTAGGGTTAGGGTTAGGGTTAGGGTTAGGGTTAGGGTTAGGGTTAGGGTTAGGGTTAGGGTTAGGGTTAGGGTTAGGGTTAGGGTTAGGGTTAGGGTTAGGGTTAGGGTTAGGGTTAGGGTTAGGGTTAGGGTTAGGGTTAGGGTTAGGGTTAGGGTTAGGGTTAGGGTTAGGGTTAGGGTTAGGGTTAGGGTTAGGGTTAGGGTTAGGGTTAGGGTTAGGGTTAGGGTTAGGGTTAGGGTTAGGGTTAGGGTTAGGGTTAGGGTTAGGGTTAGGGTTAGGGTTAGGGTTAGGGTTAGGGTTAGGGTTAGGGTTAGGGTTAGGGTTAGGGTTAGGGTTAGGGTTAGGGTTAGGGTTAGGGTTAGGGTTAGGGTTAGGGTTAGGGTTAGGGTTAGGGTTAGGGTTAGGGTTAGGGTTAGGGTTAGGGTTAGGGTTAGGGTTAGGGTTAGGGTTAGGGTTAGGGTTAGGGTTAGGGTTAGGGTTAGGGTTAGGGTTAGGGTTAGGGTTAGGGTTAGGGTTAGGGTTAGGGTTAGGGTTAGGGTTAGGGTTAGGGTTAGGGTTAGGGTTAGGGTTAGGGTTAGGGTTAGGGTTAGGGTTAGGGTTAGGGTTAGGGTTAGGGTTAGGGTTAGGGTTAGGGTTAGGGTTAGGGTTAGGGTTAGGGTTAGGGTTAGGGTTAGGGTTAGGGTTAGGGTTAGGGTTAGGGTTAGGGTTAGGGTTAGGGTTAGGGTTAGGGTTAGGGTTAGGGTTAGGGTTAG